>NC_084977.1:32788603-32856103 GCF_963691925.1 Scomber scombrus | reverse complement strand
TGTCAAATTAACACACTGTAAATAATAAAGTGATGTATGAATACTGAAGGTTATGTTTGCTGTTGTTACTTCAAATGTTTGTATGTGTTAAAAATAAAATAACATGATGCTGCTGAACAAATAAACATAATGTTAACTTCACAGTATCTGAGTTATTCATATAAAATAACATTAGTATTAAAACAGTAAAGTTATAAGTGTATCATTGCTGCTGTTTGTTGTTCACAAACATTTGAAACCTCTCTGAAAAACCGGAAATCCGTCTGCATACGTCACTGATGACGCTGACTGGAAATCCGTGTAGTCAATAGTCCACCAATAAAAACGGAGTAAAGCAACCAATCAGAGAGCAGCCTCAGATCACCTGCTTGACGGACGTTAAAGGACCATTTGGTGGTGTACTGCACACCTGCACCACATGAATCAACTCCAATTAAAAAAGCACATGTTTAATATCTGCTGGCTTAACTGATCTTTATTTCATAGTTATAATTTATGTTGAACATGTTTTAACAGCTTGCATATTTATATATATTTATATTTTCAGTCCAGTCTTTTGTTCTCTTGGTGAATCAGGTCAGGTTTTATTGTGTCATTCTCCAAACTGTCCAGCAGAGGGCGCCAGAGGACTCTCTTTGTCTCCTGCTGCTCAGCTCTGTGACATTTACAGAGAATTCATTTCAGTCAGGTTGTTTTTTATCCACACTTACCTGAAGCACACAGTCTGACTCTCTTTTCTAGTTTCTGAAAGTCTGCTGATTGCTTTAGATACCAAACAGACTCAGTATTCATAAATATATATAAAATAATGAGATTTTGAGATTTTACAGAAGTGTGGGCTTGAAGTTTTTCTTCCTCTTACTTTGGTGTTGTTTAAATGCTACTAGTGTCATACTCTGTCTCACACTGACTATGTAGTCATATTCATATTTATTTTATTCATCTGTTCTAAATTTATACAAACTTCCATGTCAATGTTTGCTGATTTTATTATATTTGATGTACCTGTTGTTGATTTATGTGTCTTGTAAAGTGTCCTTGAGTGCTTTAAAAGGCTTTTTAAAAAATGCATAAATTAATAATAATAATATTTATTATTATTATTATTATTATAATTGTTGTTGTTATTATTACTCAGAACTGTGAATCATCTCATACTTTTTGATCCTGCAGAAATGGTTGTGCATCAATAATCAAACAGTAGATAGAGATACATTAATAGATGTGACGCTCCTCTGCACATTATTTCACCAGTTTGAAGAAAACAAGTTTATAACATCATGGCACAAAATGATGATGTTTTATTGAGACGATGTGCAGCTTTAACCAGAGACAGACAGCAGCAGTCATATAAAGATACTTCCTGTCTTCTCTCATGAGGAGTTCTTCAGCTCCTCTGATGGTTTTCATTCATGAAGGACTCAACAACACGTTGGTTCAGTTCAGAAGTGATGCTCTGTGGTGACGGAGGCGATGACGTCATCATAGTCATCATCCAATCCCTGCTCAGCCTGGGTGGGCGGGGGCGTTGCCATGGAGACAGGTAGGTCATTTCCTGCAGTCAGAGGAAGTCAGAGAGAAAATGTAGATGATAAATCACCTGTTAGAGACTAATGTCAATCATCCACAGCAGAATGAACCTGATTGATTGATTGAATGATTGAATGATTGAATGATTGATTGAATGATTGATTGATTGATTGATTGATTGATTTATTGATTGATAGTTGCTGAGTGTCTGTAAGGTGAGTGAATGATTCAGAGTGTTACCTGTGTGTCTGTGTCGATATAAAGACACCATGAGGAGAGTGGAGATGAAGTACGGACACAACACCACTAGGTGGCGGACGAGTGTGAACACGAGCTGGGGGGCTTCACGAGCAGGGGGCGGGGCTTCATGCCCAGGGGGCGGGGCTGTGGTTGTAGGTTTACCTGCAGAGAGAATCTCACCTGGTCAGGTGAACATGTGCATGAAATAAGTAGTGAAATCAAAGGTAACTTCCTCACCTGTGACAGAGATCCAGCTGGATGGAGACTCTCCATGACTGCTGCTGTGACACTTGTAGAGGCCTTCATCAGACTCGGAAACATGGTGGATGGTCATGTGACCTGCAGGCTCAGTCCTGATGAGGGAGCCATCTTTATAGAAACCAGCTGGGAGGTTGGAGGTCTTTGTTTTACAGTGCAGAGTGACATCATCTCCCTCCATCACAGGGAGGACAGGACTCTGCAGGATCACTGATCCACCTCAACACAGAGACAAACTACAGCATTTCATCATTTACACTCAGCTTCATCAATACTAACTCCCCAGTCTGATCTTACCAGTGACAGTGATGTTGATGCTGTTACTGGTTGCTCCCTCTCTGGACTCACACCAGTAAACTCCACTCTCCAGTGTGATGATGTAGCTGAAGTTACAGGAGGAACCAGCTGATTCTCCCCAGTCATCACACTCAGTCCTGGTGTCTCTGGTTGTGTTCCTCCTCAGCTTCCATCCAGCAGAGCTGTCGTCCTCCTCACAGCTCAGAGAGACAGACTCTCCTTCTAACATCTGAGATCTGCTGGGACTCACAGTCAGAGAGGCTGAGAGGAGATTTATTATATTAAGGAAACAACGTGACAAAGACACTCAGTTATACAGTTAATGTTTGTCAGTGCTGCAGCCAGAAGGTGACATTAATAAAGATTAAAATCCTCCATGAAGACTTTAAGATGGAGATAAAAATTTAACACATTTTCCCAGATACTGTAGAAAGGAGTGAAAGTATTTTTCTGTTGTTTATAATCTTTACTCAACAACCACTGATCAGTAAGTGAGAGCATTAATGGATGCAGACCATTCACAAGTTTTACTTCCAGATCTTTCTACACATAAAAGTTTACTAACCTTGGTTTGTTGTGCAGAACAGCAGAGAGCTCACAACTAAAGAGAAACACATCAAATCATCACTAAACTCACACAGATGTAATATATTCATAGATCATTATATAATTCATTTAAATGGATAACTTGTTTATTACAGAAGTTAAACTGGGATGGTTGAGAGCACCAGTCAATAAACAGTAAGATAAATTAATATCAATAATAGTTCAGCTTCATCTACAAAATGTTCATTTTAATGTCAGTAAATGTTAAAACCTGCTGAACATGTTCGGATCAAATTTACATTATTGGATTTGATTTGAAATAAACAAATGTTTCTTGTTGCATGTTAAATATTAAAGTTTGTTTCTAGTTGAGTGTCTGACAGCTGATGCTCTGCTCGGAGGGAAAAATCAGCATTTAAACATCTACAATAATCCTCCTGAAACCAACAGGAGCAGATCATCTCTGTATAATCTGTGACTGTCTCTTCCTGTCTGCTGCTTCACTTCTTCATGCTGATTAATAACATATTATTTTATATAGAGAACATGTTTAAATGAATTTAAAACCATATATCAGCATGTATCTATAACTCAGCTGACATGCTGTAAGTATAATTAACTCATAAAATATTATAATAAAGATATAATAAAGACTCACAGAGCAGCAGAGGTGTTTGCTCCACTCTCTGTTAACAGCAGTGCAACTCTTTTTATTTCCTTCCTGCATATAGAGGTGTGAATGCTGCAGGAAACTGCTCACTGGCACTACTTTATATTATTATCAGTCACATGGCAGCTTTAGTTCACTCTTTATTATAATAATAATAATAATAATAATAATAATGCATTTTATTTAAAGGCGCCTTTCAAAGCACTCAAGGACACATTACAAGGCTCATAAAACACAACAACAGAACATCAAACAATATAAATCAGGTAACATTTAATGCAAAGATAAAGAATAAATATGAATGTGACTATAAAGTGCATAAAGTGTATAAAGTGCATAAAGTTTATGTACTCAATGAAACCAAGCTGCTGAATTAGAGAAGAAAAACACATCAAATCATTACTGAACTCACACAGATGTAATATATTCATAGATCATTATATAATTCATTTAAATGGATAACTTGTTTATTACAGAAGTTAAACAGGGATTGTTTAAGAACACCAGTCAATAAACAGTAAGATCAATTAATATCAATAATAGTTCATAGTAATAGACTAGGAATCACTGCTTTAGGCTTTTATTCTGGAAATAAACACACAAAAACGGAGCGGAAGTCTTGTTCGGAGCAGAGTAAGGAGGAGTGATGGTGATGGAGAGAGGAGGAGGAGGAGGAGGAGGAGGAGGAAGAGGAAGAGGAGGGCTGATGCGTGCTGATCAGCTGTAGGTCTGATGATGATGATGATGATGGTGATGATGGTGATGATGATGATGATGATGATGATGATGGTGATGCTGTGAGTCAGAGAGCGGAGGGTTCAGGATGTTCACAGCCGCTCCGGAGTAGACTAACCCGGCACACAGACTGAGAGGATCCGCGGAGACACGGTGAGTCCACACCGGCACATCACCGACACACACGCCGACATTCAGGCTCCATCAGCGGGGAGCAGAGAGACAGCTGCCCGGCCTCTGCACCTCCACCGGCGGGGCTGATCTCTGGGACTGCTCGGTGTCTGCGGGGCTATTTCCATCAGTGTGTGTGCGTGCGTGTGCGTGCGTGCATTCTTTAATTTATGCTTCTGATAGCGCGTGCCCGCCTGTGCGCGTGCCCGCCCCATCCTTACTATGAAGCGGAGTCAGACAGATTAACATGATGTGAGGAGATAATGAGTCTGCAGCTGATTGAAACAAGAACAAAGCAGCAGGTCAGCTGAGTGTGTGTGTGTGTGTGTGTGTGTGTGTGTGTGTGTGTGTGTGTGTGTGTGTGTGTGTGTGTGTGTGTGTGTGTGTGTGTGTGTGTGTGTGTGTGTTGTGTATTAGGATGTTGAGTATCGTGACGCCAAACAGCGCGACAGTCTGTTACTGCCGTCAGATATCATCATCATCATCGCAGCCAACGGGAATATTATTATTATAAGGATTTTAAAAGACAGTAAAATACATAAAGTCATGATATTATAAAGCAATATTAATCTATATTTATAAGAATAAGAAATAAGAAAAAGCAATTATATTAGAAGAAAATAAAAACCAGTCACTATAACAGCATTATAATAAAGAAAGGAACATTTATTATGTGATTTATTGTTATTATTATAGTGTTTACAGGTGAATAGATGACAAATGACAAGAATAATTAAAAAATATACAGAAAAAAATATACAAACAGACAAAAAATAAAGATATTAGATAAGTAATAGGATTGTGATTAAAGGAACATCAGCTGATAATTTCATTTATTGCATTTATTGTCATAGAAGAAGCATAAATACTGTAAAACACAGGCAGTGAAAGTCATGGTGATGCTGTTACATGAAGCTGAAGATATCAAATATCAATGAGTCAGTGAATGCGTGTACATGCACATTAGTATCCTGTATTAGACTCAGATCCTTTACTGCAGTGTAAAAATACTCCATTACTATATATTACACTATAAGTTAAAGTATTACTGGAATATCTCGCCAACATTTTGCTGGTTTTATTGTAGCTTAACATGTTTTTTTGGGGGTTTTTTTTGGTCTTGTGGATCAAAAGAAAAACCTTTTCCCGCCCCAGACACATCTGACCAATGAGAGGAGAGGATGCTCTCACCTGTTAGTGATGGGTTTTAGTTCAGTTGAATGTTTTTGTTTAGTGAAATGATGGAATAAAGCTTAGTTTATTATATCCAGTGAGGTCAGAACATGTGTTATATTACATTTATTAAAGTTAATAAACTCTGTCAGGTTGGTCTCCAGCTGGTCAGAGATTCATTCATGTGTCAGAGATGAAAGATGAAGAGGAGGATATAAAAGATGTTCAGGAGGAAATGTGAAGGTGTGAAACAGCAGCAGCAGCTTGTTATGTCAGAGACGCTCACACACACACACACACACACACACACACACACACACACACACACACACACACACACACACACACACACACACACACACACACACACACACACACACAGCCATCTTTCCCTTTAATATGCTCATGCAGCCTGTGAGTTATTAGTTGCTATTATAATGAATGAATGCTATATTTAACTGTTCAGAGTTATTGATCAGCTGTAGCAGGTGTGGTTTGGTCACCTGACTACAGCAGCTAGTGTCAGTTTAACAGCGTCGGTGTCGGGTGACGCTGTGGTGAAATGTCATTTTGACCTCACTTTTTCTCCACTCGCTGCTCATCTTATCTAACTTTAGTTATTAGTTTTAAAGTGTGAAACCCGGCAGCGTCTCCACCTTCAGATGCTGCAACAGATTAATGATTATTCGGTCGCAGCTCCTCAGATGTGAAGATTCAAGCTTTAATGTGACATGACTGGACAATATGAGACATTTGGGCTTTAAGTAATGACAACAGGCTGAGAAAATAATCATCAGATGAATCGATAATGAAAATAATAGTTAGTTAAACAGTAAATTATTTCTGCTGCTTACAGATTTTCAGCCTTAATCTTCATGAGGCAGATTTATAATAACAGGAACAGTGATGATGATGATTATAATCTTCTCAGTTTGGGTTAAATTACCATTTTTTTCTTCCCTGCTTGTGATGAAACCAGTGGATTTGTGTGTGTGTGTGTGTGTGTGTGTGTGTGGTGTTTTCCCTGCTGCCTGCCTCCGCACAGGAAGTGACTTCAGATGATGTGGGCAGGAAGGTAACCATGACGACGGCCCTGCTGATGATGACATGTTTGCACTCCCCTCCGAGCGCGTATAAATCTCTGCTGTCTGTGTCTGTCACACCGGCGCTCCTCCGGGGGCCTGTCGTCACGGCAACCGGACCGCACACACGCACGCACACGCACACACACACACACACACACACGGAGAACATTCAGATGCTTCCATGGTTACATCAAGAAACACAAAGGATGCTATCAGGAGGCAGGTGTGTGTGTGCGTGTGTGTGTGTGTGTGTGTGTGTGTGTGTGTGTGTGTGTGTGTGTGTGTGTGTGTGTGTCGTACAGATTGATTAAGGAGTTGATGATTAGTCTCTGCTCTAAATGAGTGGATGAGATAAGAAGCGTTGTCGTCAGCAGGGAGACGCAGCTCCGCTCTGACAGCAGCAGCAGCTTCACACATGTAAAAACCTCACTGAGCTGAAATACATGAAAATCAAACTTAAACTGTAGGGAAAATGGAAATGTAGGGGAGATCAGGGTCATGTGGGACACTGTTTACATTCTGACTTGTTTAACTTCATCTACATATAAATCCAACACCTTATGTCATTATGAAATCCCTGAGATGTTTGCTCCTTCAATCAGAAGACAATTTTTGGATATTGTACTCAAATGGAAAATGGCCCTTATAATAATATTCCTCGTCAGAATTTGTAGATTTTATAATCTAGGACACTCGTTTTTAGACTTAGAAAAACTTTGATTTATACAAAGCAGCTTATCTGCCAAAACGTTCTGAAGTGTGCATGCCCATATTTGGTCATTTCATTTCCTAGGCCTTCATGTTTATAGGTAAAAAAAAACTACAAGCCTGTATGTAATTTTAAATAACTTATACAGAAAGTAGAGCGGTCGTCCACCAATCAGCAGACTGGCGGTTCGATTCCCGGCTCCTCCAGTCCACATGTCGATGTGTCCAAGACACTTAACCCCAAATTACTCCCGTTGCTATGCCAACGGTGTATGAATGTGTATGATGAGCAGGTTGGCACCCGGTGTTGCAGCTCCTGCCATCAGTGTGTGAATGTGTGTGAATGAGATGTAGTGTAAAAGCGGTTTGAGTGGTCGTAATGACTAGAAAAGCTTTATATAAGTAAAGTACATTTACCATTTACCAGAAAGCATATAAGAGTTAGCTTTAAAATAACTGAATAGAAAAAGAGATAAATGCACAAAGTAATGTAACTTATTACATTTGATGACTTTTCTAATTTTCTAACCAATGTTTTTTGAGCTGTTAGGGTAAATGTTCCCTCCATCTGTCCTTCCTTCCTACCTTCCTTCCTTCCTTCCTTCCTTCCTTCCTTCCTTCCTTCCTTCCTTCCTTCCTTCCTTCCTTCCTTCCTTCCTTCCTTCCTTCCTTCCATCTGTCCTTCCTTCCTCCCTTCCTTCCTTCATTCCTTCCTTCCTTCCTTCCTTCCTTCCTAAGATCTAAGTTCAGCTGTTAGGGTAAATGTTCCCTTCATCTGTCGTACCTTCCTTCCTTCCTTCCATCTGTCCTTCCTTCTGTCTTTCCTTCCATCTGTCCTTCCTTCCTTCCGTCTTTCCTTTCTTCCATTCTTCCTTTCTCCCTTCCTTCCTTCCATCCATCTGACCTTCCTTCCTACCTTCCTTCCTTCCTTCCTTCCTTCCTTCCTTCCTTCCTTCCTTCCTTCCTTCCTTCCTTCCTTCCATCTGTCCTTCCTTCCTCCCTTCCTTCCTTCATTCCTTCCTTCCTTCCTTCCTTCCTTCCTAAGATCTAAGTTCAGCTGTTAGGGTAAATGTTCCCTTCATCTGTCGTACCTTCCTTCCTTCCTTCCATCTGTCCTTCCTTCTGTCTTTCCTTCCATCTGTCCTTCCTTCCTTCCGTCTTTCCTTTCTTCCATTCTTCCTTTCTCCCTTCCTTCCTTCCTTCCATCTGTCCTTCCTTCCTTCCTTCCTTCTTTCCTTCCTTCCTTCCTTCCCTCCATCTGTCCTTCCTTCCTTCCTTTCTTCCTACCTTCCTTCCTTTCTTTCTTCCTACCTTCCTTCCTTCCATCTGTCCTTCCTTCCTTCCTTCCGTCTTTCCTTTTCTTCCTTCCTTCCTTTCTTTCTTCCTACCTTCCTTCCTTCCTTCCTTCCTTCCTTCTTTCCTTCCTTCCTTCCTCCCTCCCTTCCTTCCTTCCTAAGATCTAAGTTCAGCTGTTTTTCATGGATACTGACATGATTTATAAAGGAGATCATTTCTTATAAAGCAACATTTATCTCTCATATGAAAATGTATTAATTAGTTCATGTAGATGTTGGAATATAAAATAAAGAGATTTGATGAATAAAGTTTGAAACAGAGGAGAGGATAGAATATAGATATAAATATAAATATAGATATCGGACAGAAACAAACGAACAGGATGACACAATGATTATAATAGATTTATTATTTATGAAAAATGTAATGAAGAGTACGCTGAAGATGAATAAAGAATCCAATCCAGACATGTTTTAAAAGAATATAACAAAACATCCTGTTATGAATAATGATTAATGTCCTTTATATTTGTCAGAAAACAATTTAATAACCTCATAAAAACCAGCCAAAAATAAATTCATAAATACATCTCTTAATATGAGTCATTTTGTGTTATTATTATTATTATTTGGCCTTCTGCTCAGGAAATGAATCATCTTGATGCTTGAAATACTTTATTTATATATATATATACAAAGTGTTTTAGGTTTTATAACACATTGTATTATTCCCAGCTGTGTGTGAGTTATTCAGGATGTAATATTAAAAGTTAAATGAAGAGAAATCATAGAAACTAAATATATAACACTGTGCGTCAGTGTTGGTGTGAAACTCCGCAGCCTCTCTGGGTTTTATCAGCTCTCCTCGTTAATGAGATGCAAAGCTCTAAGCAATGCTCGTTAGTCATCCTCTGGGGTTTGGGGGGGGGGGGGGGGGGGGGCAGCTCGGCATGCAGGGAAACTCCCCGAGGTCTTCGTTATGTCTTTTTTTGATTCTTTCCCTTTCGTCACGTTACCTGTGAGCACGCTCAGAGAGTTCAGAGAGGACGGCTGCAGCGTCAACGTGTTTTACATCTCTGAACATTTAAATGTCACAGCAGGAATTATTCATCAGTCACTTTTTCTACAGGAACCATTTCTGATTATATTAACAGCTCAATATACAATAGAATACAATAGACTGGAACATTATACAGAAGCATGACGTAGTTTGTGATGGAAAGTAAAGTGGAGGTCAAGTTAACCCTAACCCCTCAATTCCCTTCTTACCCAGTGTTTTATACCTCAAACTGTACTACAGTAAAGTACAAGTACCTCAAACTGTACTGCAGTAAAGTACAAGTACCTCAAACTGTACTATAGTAAAGTACAAGTACCTCAAACTGTACTATAGTAAAGTACAAGTACCTCAAACTGTACTGCAGTAAAGTACTAGTACCTCAAACTGTACTACAGTAAAGTACTAGTACCTCAAACTGTACTATAGTAAAGTACAAGTACCTCAAACTGTACTGCAGTAAAGTACAAGTACCTTAAACTACCTGGACTACTGACTGGAGAACAGACTGGACTACAGACTGGACTACTGACTGGAGAACAGACTGGACTACAGACTGGACTACTGACTGGAGTACAGACTGGAGTACAGGCTGACTACAGACTGGAGAGCTGACTCAGTAATGACACTTCCTGCTCATTGAGATGATCTTAAGCAGGCCGAGTGTCTCTGAGTGGTTTCATTCAGCAGTTACTGTTGATGGCACTCTGACTAATTACAGTCACATTGTTTGTTTCTGCCTGAGCATGTGATCAGATCTACTCAATGACGTCATCTCCTTTCACTCTGCTTTTACAGCATCATTAGATTTAGTTAGTATTAATATTTGTAGTATTATCTACATAGATGATGTGTACATGCTGTATGGTGACTGAAAAGATCTCTTAAAGGCTGCAGTTGTGTTTCAGAGCGATGTTAAAATCCTGGCTTGTTCTTCGACTCCACATTTACTGATTTTATCTTTAATTCTGCGTTTCCTCCTCTCGTCTCTTCCTCAGCGTACAGGTGATCTTCTGAGAATAGCAGCTAAACTCCAACTCCCAGAATGCCGGAGCAGAGTAACGACTACCGGGTGGTGGTGTTTGGAGCCGGTGGCGTGGGGAAGAGCTCGCTGGTTCTTCGTTTTGTTAAAGGCACCTTCAGAGACACCTACATCCCCACCGTGGAGGACACCTACAGACAGGTGAGAGAAGCTTTACCTGCAACACTGAACAGACACAATAACTGACAGGTTGAATATTGATGATATTGTTGAACACCTGTCATCCCTGCAGGTGATCAGCTGTGATAAGAGCGTCTGCACACTGCAGATTACAGACACAACAGGAAGTCATCAGTTTCCCGCCATGCAGCGTCTGTCCATCTCCAAAGGTCACGCCTTCATCTTGGTCTACTCCATCACCAGCCGCCAATCACTGGAGGAGCTCAAACCCATCTACCAACAGGTCAGAGTCTTTGTTTAGTAGCAGAAAGAACTGATTTATTCTGACATTGTGGAGGACATTAATGAGCAAATATATGACTCCTCCTAATTGATTGATTGATTTTATCAATCAATCAATCAATCAATCTTTATTTGTATAGCGCCAAATCACAACAAAGTTGAAGAAACCTCAGAACCAGGCTCAAAGTGGGAGAACATCTGCCTCGACCGGTTGGGGTAGAGGGGAGAGAGAGCAAGAATAGGAGAGAGAGAGAGAGAGCAAGAATAGGAGAGAGAGAGAAGCACATAGAAAATAAACATTGAAGCTAGAAGGTCCGGGACTGGAATCTGTCATCCGGACGTCTACAGGTCCAGATTACCTGTGAGACGAGAAAGCACAGACAACTCCGTGGAAGAAGTTTAGGTTACTGAATGCATTAATAGTACATGAATGTTATTGGATATAGATGGATGGATAGAGAGAGAGAGAGGAGAGAGGAGCTCAGTGCATCATGGAGGTAGGAGTCCCCCGGCAGTCTAAGCCTATAGCAGCATAAACTAGGAGCTTGCTAACTATAAGCTTTATCAAAAAGGAAAGTTTTAAGCCTACTCTTAAAAGTAGAGAGGGTGTCTGCCCTCCGGACCGAATCTGGGAGATGGTTCCACAGGAGAGGAGCCTGATAACTGAAGGCTCTGCCTCCCATTCTACTTTTAGAGATACTAGGTACCACAAGTAGGCCTGCGTTCTGGGAGCGCAGTGTTCTGGTAGGTACATAAGGTACTATGAGCTCTTTAAGGTATGATGGAGCCTGACCATTAAGAGCTTTAAAAGTGAGGAGAAGGATTTTAAATTCTATTCTAGATTTAACAGGAAGCCAATGCAGTGATGCTAAAATAGGAGTAATGTGATCTCTCTTTCTAGTTTCTGTCAGAACGCGTGCAGCTGCATTCTGGACCAGTTGGAGAGTCTTTAGAGACTTGTTAGGGCAGCCTGATAATAATGAATTACAATAATCCAGCCTTGAAGTAACAAATGCATGGATTAGTTTTTCAGCATCATTTTGAGACAGAATATGTCTGATTTTTGAAATGTTACGCAGATGACAGTTTATGTATAGATAACACTTTTTCCAACATGGTAAAGAAACAGACATTCAACATTAAAAAACATTTTGATAGAAACCTGATTAGTGTCACCAAACAGGTTGTAGAAGAGTTATTGAGTTAAAGTTAAAGCTTCAAAAAAATGACTGGAAGCAGTTTTAAATGATCTGCTGCATCATGACATCATGACTATTGCTAATACATTTGATTGAATTTCACCTTTCTAAAACCAGATCATACAAAGTGATTTACAAACATTCAGATGCATTAGGCTATAAATTGAATTTTTATTATTTAATTTACAGAAAACCACATTAATAATAAGGATGTGCATGAGCCCGTTTTTTCATGGTCAACTAATCGGTGGGTATAACTGACAAATAACCAAATATTTGCTGCATTCACAAGAGCTAAATAGATAATGGCTGAAAAACAACTTTAAACAACAAGCTTTAACTGCACAAACTTGTATTAATTTAAATGATAATCAGCCTTAATTTATTTACACAAACACATTAATTAAAAGAATAAATCTTCCAGGCTTACAGACCCCTAAAAATATAACAGGTGGATTATTTTCTCCCCGTCATAAACAACGCTGAGCATTTCCTTTACAATCATGTTAGAGAGACGTAACATTAGTTTTCTCTCTGAGACTTTAGTTCCAGATGTTGACGTACTAGTTTGGCGATTATCGTCAGGTCCGTCTCCCTCAGTAACCGTCACAGCAGACGGCAGCTTTTTGTCCATGTGAAGCCACCATAGCTCAACTCTACTCCACATATTTCACACCTGACAACATTATCCTTTACTTTCTGGAAGCTTTTAAACCAAGCTGGACTTTTGTGTGTCTTGGTCTGCATCATGTTCCCTCCAGTCAGCTAGCTAGCAGGATAACTTACTACCGAGTCAAAGTAGCCGAGGGAAGCAGTAAAAATTCACTGTTAGAGCTCCTCCTAGTGGCTGAAAGTTGTTAATGAATCGAATACTAGACTACACAGCTCAACTCTTCATTAAAGCCTTTCTATGAAAAAAAAAGAGGTCAAAGTTATTCCCTGTGAATGATTATTGGGTTTTATTGACCCCTCTCTAATTTACTGACTTGATTTCATGTCTCCCAGGTTGTGGCCATCAAGGGCAACATGGAGTCCATTCCCATCATGCTCGTAGGCAACAAGAGTGACGAGACGGCCCAGCGTGAGGTGGAATCGAAGGAGGGCGAGGCTCAGGCTGGTGCCTGGAAATGTGCCTTCATGGAGACGTCGGCCAAGATGAACTCCAACGTGAAGGAACTGTTCCAGGAGCTGCTGGCTCTGGAGAAGAAGAGGGACATGAGTCTGAGCATCGACGGGAAGCGCTCGGGAAAACAGAAACGAGCCGACAAGCTGAAGGGGAAGTGCAGCATCATGTAGAGCGAGCAGCGGCAGCAGAGGACTCGCTGTAGAGGAGGAAGGAGGAGGGACGTCATACAGACTCCTCCTCTCGTCTTTCCTCAGGTTTCCATTACTAAGGAGGCTTTTCTTCTTCTTCAGTAGCTCTCCTCCTTCGTCTGTCTGAACACTGAAGCCCAGAGGAACAAAATGAGGAGGACAACTGGATATTTATATCAGGGTCTCAGGCTCCTCGTGGCCCTGAACTGGATTGTATTTGTGGCCCCAAAATACTCTTTTACACACCCGTCCACTGCCACCATTAACCATAGCAACAACAAAGAAATTATTTATTTAGGCCAAAACCTGAATGTAATCCAGATTTATAGAGGCAAAGTTAGCTCTGATATGAACCATCACACCCAGCAGTCTTTATCTGTGTCTTCAAGACCTGACCGAACCTGACCCAAAGCTTTATTTTATTCATTACTGCTTGTTTGTTTGCAACACCATAGAGTTACACGGATCCACCGGGCACCACGGCAGGTTTCAGAGGCGTTCCAGAAGGTAAAAAGGAAAGTTAGTACTTCTTCTTGACTCAATCAATAAACCCAAAGAAAACTAACCAACAGCAGCAGAGAGAAATCTGTTTGAGGAACAAGACGCGCTATGACACAAAAACATCAACCTTAATTTACTCCCTTGACCCAAATCCCCTAAAGCACCTTTTAATTATTAAATGAAGTTGATTGTAAGGAGTACACAACTTCCTCCTCCAACACACCAAATATGTGCAGTAACATCGTCTTATTTCAAAGAGGTAAAAACCTTAAATAATATTAAATGCACCTTTTAAAAGGACCTTAATTTGTCCAATCAAGGGATTCACACCAAACATGAGAATAATTAATGGATAACTTTATCATATGTGATACAAAAACCATTATAATTTCCCCACCTTAAATGGAAAATGTACTCCTTTTCAAGGTTTGAATTACATTTTTCATAGTTTTTGGCCCATTCTAATCTGGTGGTCCATGCATATAACCCATTAAAAATACATTACATCCATTAACTGTTCCATTAAAATTCTATTTAGAACAACTTTGTTTAATGGGCACATAATAAGGAATTTGAAGATGAAGAGATTCAAAGGAAATTAGCCCATAAATTCCACTTCATAACAAACCGACTTTACGTCCAACCACAGTTCCTATATGTGAAGAGTTGATCAAAAAGGAAACTGATAAATGCAGATTAGACAGAAGAACAGTGAAGTATTCCTTTATTTAACAGCATAGTAACACGTCTGAGATGATCCTTCTCCTTGGTTGTTGCTCACCTGTACATGAACACACTCTCCTGTCGACAATCTGATGAGCTGACGGACTGCAGACGCTCTCACGTTAATGCACCAGGAAACTTTAAAAAGGCTTTGATGGTATCCACAAACACAGGCCGCCTTTTCTTTCATCTGTCAGAGCCTCCGGAGAAAACATCCGTCAGCATAAAGGAGCAGCTGCTGAGAGGAAGCATGCAGCCCAAACTGGAACTGTACATATGTTCCTCTTGTTTTCTGTCTTCTCCCGAGTTGGATATCAGCTGATCTCTTTGCCAACATTTCTGCATCAAAGCATCTGATCTAGGCTGTTTAGCTGTAGCCTCAGTTTGTGCCACAGAGGTAACATCAGTTTCTCTAAAAGATCATTCATTCAGTCTGCTGCTGTATAAGAAAGATTTTTAACTCGTTTCCCGAATTGGGTCAGCTCTATGTTCCCACATTACTTAGTATTTTACTTTTTTTTCAAAATTAGGCCCTATGTTCCCACAGGGTTAGGGTTATGTTTTACAACTGCATCCATAACATTCACCCTCCAAAATGTTCCCCACACTCGTCCGGGTCTACGGCACGTGAATCTTTATGGCCTAAATGGGAAACAAGCTCCAGTCTCCAGCATGATAGTCGGGCATCAGCAGATTGGATAGAACTTCAACATTTAAATGTTTAAAATTTGTGAAATTTGAATATTCGGCTCCATAAGTCCCTGGCTCAAAGCCCATGCGCCGTGCCGTATCAGATGGACAACCCAATGAGGAGAAAAGCCTGGTCTACCTGATCTTGCGAGCGCAAAAAGACGGCCCAATCAGGACGGCTTTGTGCCCGCCCGAGTGCTTAATTTGTAAATGATTGCTCATGAGGGACTTTCACTCGTAGCCTCACAGAGGTACCAGGACACCACACATGTCTGTGGGACATAGGGTCTCAATTTTAAAAATCTCTTAGAAATGTGGGAACATAGACACGCTCCTGTCTCGTCTAGCTGACATACTGCAATCTTTGCTTAGGTAGAGGAAGAGAGTGAAGCTGACTGTGACCTCTGTGAAAGTCAGCTGATACATAAGAAGCACAAACTGAGGCTACGTCTAGCCTAGCTCTACTTAACATTGCTCCATCTAAAGATTTGGTCCAAGCTGCGTTAAGATATTAATCTTCTTCTGGTGCTGCTCGGCTGAGCTAAACATCAACTGGACCCGTTTCCATTGTGGCTGCAAAGAGATGAAACTGATATCCAACTTTTTGACTTTTTGACTCTTTTTGAACAGATTTAAGATTCATTAGTAGATGTTTTTACTGACAAGAGAATTTCCCAAATGTACGACTATTGAACCTGCAGGAAAGAGGACTGTGCATTGTTTAAGCAGTCAGTGTACATTTGAAATGCCTTTCCTACCACCTTACTTGACAGTTTTGTATATTATCCGAACATAAGTGAGCTTAAAACTTTACGAAGCACAAACACAACAAACAAAGCTGATAAGCACACATGCAACCTGTGTCCTGTTTAAAACTACTCAGATGAACTTCTGTTACGTCAGTGTGTACATGCTGATCACAATTTATGCACTTTTGAAAAATGTTCCTTGTGTTTCTTTTCACTGTAAAAAAGCTTTCTAACATGTTTTGGGTCTGAGATGTCGCCATAGAGAGCCGGAGTCATGACATCACTTCCTGTCCAGCCTCTGTTCCACTAGCTTCTGTAACTCAACACAATCTGACATTCGACCCTAACAATCTTCATCTTTCTGAAGACTGTTCAGACTGTATTTCTAATACTCTCAGAGCTGCTTTGTGCAACCTTTGTGAAGTTAAACAACATCTTTGTTGTGTACATTTACTCAAGTACTGTTTATTTTAGTACATCTCAGAGAGATATATTGTACTTTCTACTCCACTACATTTATTTGACAGCTTTAGTTACTTTTCAGATGCAGATTTGACACAATGGATAATATAACAAGCTTTTAAAATACAACACATTGTTAAAGATGAAACCAGTGGTTTCCAACCTTTTTGTCTTTTGACGTCTTACAAAAAGCAGTGTGTAGTCGGCTCACACCAAATACTGATTTTTCCCTCTAAACCTCTCACATGCTTTCATTTCAATAAATGTTCAAATGATCCAATATTTCAGCAAAAATCAAAGATTAGAAAAAAAAGTCCAAAAGCTGAAAACACATTTGTGTATCAGAACTTAGTTTTTTCTTCTTTCCCATTAATCATCTCACCACCCCTCACATTTATCTGCTGACCCTTTGGAGGGGCCCCACCCCTAGGTTGGGAACCACTGGACTAAACTAGCTAACTGTATATAAAGTAGTGTAAACTAGCTCCACCTCCAGCAGCTACAACAGTAACATGCTGCTCTAACACTGATGCTTCACTATTAATAATCTAATGATGTCATATATAATAATATATCAGTCAGAGGGAGTTCTGTGTACTTCTTTCACTTTGGGTAGCTTCTTACATCACTTTAACATCTATAAACCTTTGTGTGCTTTCTTCTGCAGTCAGTGTTGCTGTGTGCAGTTGTAATCTAAGGTTGCTTAAAACATAAATACTGAATGAACAAAGTTATTAGATGATTTTTCAGAAAATGCCTGTCCTTATCTAAACATATGAAGTTACAAAACATCTTTACAAATGTCAGTGAGAAATTAGCTTTTGTCTACTTCTGGAACAGAACCTGGAAGTTCTGGTTTGACTCCGGCTCTCTACGCCTCCCTGTTGTATCACTCTGGCTTCAGCAATATTAAAAATGTCCGCACTTTGTCTTTTGGGAGCGCTGGAACTGCCGGATGGGAAATTTCAACATGATGTAATTAATGTAGCTAAGTTTTCATCGTTATGAGATTAAAAGAGTCTGCACCACACAAATACTGCAATTCTCCTCTAATTTCATTGTTACTAACTGTGGTGAAATAAGAGTATTTCATTGTTTAATTCCTTTAAAGAAAAAACAACAGCATCGGTTGTTTGTGCAAATGTCAAAGTTGACTGATTAGGTTTATTTCTAATAACGACATATGTGTTTTCAGGACCCTCTAGAGGATGGATGGACCAGATGAACGACCCATGGGTAGGGCTGGGTATTGGTTTAAAAAATGACAATACCTGTATCAATCCAAGTACCCTTAAAGTGATACTGATACCAACTTCATTAGATACCCATCATGTGAATAGAAGCATTAACTCCTGCACATCTAAATGATTTGATTTGACGATGATTTTTACATTTTTACACAAATACAACATGTAGCTGCTGTGGCAGTGGGCAAATCATATGTCACATTAAATCAAAGAAAGCTTGTGCTGATTGGCTGAGAGCTCTAGGTACAAATAGGATCGATTACAGGTATCAGGACTGGAGACATTTTGATACTACTTGGTATCGATTTATTTCGGTCGATACCTTAAAAGGTATTGAGTACCGATTCCCAGCCCTACCAGTGAGACTGTTCTACAATATAAAGATGTTTTGTGGTGTGACAGCACTGCGGTTAAGGTCAGGTTAGGTTTGGGCACAAAAATACTTATTTATGGTTCAGGAGAGATCATGGTTTGGACACCTAAGCTAATGAAATGCAGTCATCCTTGCGTGAAACCCACCAGAGCTACGAAAGCAAACAAAGGCACTTTTTGCCTTTTGGACATCTTGCTAACATCCCCCTTAAACCTTGTCTTAATAGGGCTGGGTATTATTACTAATTATTACTCTCCGTCCTACAGACGATACAGAGAAGCTGACGAACCAGAACCAAACCAGAACCCAGCCAACAGAGGTTCAGTGAATGTGGTGTAGAAGGTGTGGAGGTGGATCAGTGTGTCAGAGGAGACTCTGTAGAAGGACAGAGTGCCAGCAGGACAGTCCACATACACTGCTACTCTGTCAGAGTCAGAGGAGGAGGAGGAGGAGGAGGAGATGGATGTTTTTCTGTTATTGTGACGGACAGAGTAACCATCATCATCAGAGCACTCCAGACTCCAGGACTGATCATTCCATCCAAACCAACAGTCATAACTGCCTCCTTTCCTTCTGATTCCTCTGTAACTCACTGATATATAAACCTCTCCATCCCACTCGACCTCCCAGTAACAGCGACCAGTCAGAACATTTCTACACAACAGCTGATAGACATCAAATCTGTCTGGATGATCAGGATATGACTGATCCTCTTCCACACATGTCACCACCCTGTTGTTATCAGACAGTTTGAGTTTTTTGTTCATTGTGTTTGGATCCAGTGTGAGTTCACAGAAATCTGATGGAGAGAACGAGACACAATTCAGCTATTATATATTGTTATATTGATCTATCATCTGTTTCTAACCCGATGTGAGTCACACATGCGCAGTTGAGTCGGCCATCTTGGATAGTTATGTACGGCAACACCACTTTGACAAACTACTGTTAAAGGTTGGATAGATGTATTTCATTCATGTTTCAGCAGTTGGATGCGAGTCCGCAAAGTATAGAAAAAAGAAGTTCAACACAAGATTTTACATCTGTATGTAACCAGAGAAGTAGTAATACACCAGCCGATGTTTGTTTATTAAACCATAGAACAGTACAAATAATGACAAACTCAAACTTTTTCATATGTACAATTCAGTTGATCTATAACATCACAGCTCCTGTATTGTAACTGCAGAACTTACTGCCACAGTGTATTTAATACACAATAAGGTAATACACAATAAGTTTGATTTCAATAATAATAATGAAAAATGACTAAAAGTTACTTGTGTTTTAAAATGATAGTATGTACGGTTGTATAGCATAAATATGTTATGTTGTTACTTGTTGGTTCATCTTTTTTTACTTCAGTTTTCGTCGTCAGATGTAGAAAGCGGGTCGAGTGAATAAAGTGTTTGTTCCAAGCGGAGTTGCCGTAAATAACTGTCCAAGATGACGGACGTGACTCAAATTGGGTTATTGATCTATCATCTGTTTCATGATGACATCATCTTCATCCTCAGTAGGATGTCACTGACACACACACACACACACACACATACAGACACACACGCACAGACACACGCGCACACACACACACACTCACACACACACACAAACAAACACACACACTCAGACCCACTGACACACACACACATACATACAGACACACGCACACACACACACACACACACACACACACACGCACACACAAACACGCACACACACACACAGATATTAATGTTTTATGACTTTTTATTTATTGAGTTTTTTTTTATTTTTTGTTGTTCTATTCTGGTTGTTAGTCTGAATGTTGACTTTATGCTTATTGTTGTTTTGTTTAGTTTTTTCTGTTTTTAATTCTTGTTTTTTTCCCACACTAAAATAAAAAATAAAAACACACTTACACCTCCAAGGACCTGGTGTCAACCATCGGACTCCAGCAGGCTGCAGGCTGAAAGGAGGAGGGGGGTCAGATCAGCACGTTCTCTTTCAGCATGCTAACATGGACGTTACATGGCTCTAGTCTACTGTTTTATTATTCTGCTATCATACACTTTGACCCAATCTGAATACACTATCCCAATCTTTCTGAAACTCTGATTGAATCTAATCAGGTTTAACTTTCAACATTTACAGGAAACTTCAGTTAGAAAGAAGAAAAAGTCAAAGATTTAGTTGAGATCTGTGATCAGCTCTGACAGAGAAAATGTTTCCAGCTCTTCCTCCTCTATCACACATTGTCTGTCCATACCTGAGAGTGTCCAGTCTCCAGTGTGGATCCTCCAGTCCAGCAGACAGAAGCTTCTCTCCTGAGTCTCCTGGATGATTGTAGCTCAGGTCCAGCTCTCTCAGATGGGAGGGGTTGGAGCTCAGAGCTGAGGCCAGAGAAGCACTGCCTTCCTCTGTGATCAGACATCCTGACAGGCTGCAAACACACAAAACAACACACATGTCACACAGTGTGAGAGTACTGGGGGGTTTTCCAGAAAGCGGGTTATGTGAAAACTCAGAGTAAGTTAAACCTGAGATGAGGAAAACTCTGTAATCTGCTCAAGAAAGAGAGGTAAAAAAAAAGGTAACCGACTCTGTGAACATAACCTGCTCGCTGGCAGGTTTTCTATAAGCAACCCTGAGTTTCTACCTGTCAGACGGGTTTTCCGTTTCTTCGCAATCTGATAGATATTGAGGCAGAATTAATTCGCAATTCATTACGTTGGGAGATGATCTTCAGGGCTCAATTGGATGTGCTTTCATTTATGAGATGAATATCTGTTAGAATGGTATCACTTTTCATTACATTCAATCAATTTATATACATTATATGTGTATATATGTATATACACTACTCACAAAAAGTTAGGGATATCTGGCTTTCGGGTGAAATTTATGGAAAATGTAAAAAGTTCACGCTACAGTGGTATTATATCATGAAAGTAGGGCATTTAAGTAGAAGCATGTAATGGTGATTTCCTCATCTCAAACAATTTATTGAAACAACAGTGGTGGGTATACCACAACAAAAAATGTCAATGTCTCAATAACTTGTCATGTGCCCTTGAGCATCAATTACAGCTTGACAACGACGTCTCATGCTGTCCACAAGTCAACTTATTGTCTGCTGAGGCATGGCATCCCACTCTTCTCTGCCCTCAGGTCACTGAGGATCTGGGGGACAGAGTTACGAGCCTCAACACGGCGACTCAGCTGATCCCATAGGTTTTCTATGGGATTCAGGTCTGGAGAAAGTGCAGGCCACTGCAGCCATTCCCTAATGATGCGACCTCGATGAGCTGGAGCATTGTCGTCCATGAAGATGAAATTAGGCCTGTGTTGTTCATGCAGGGGCACAATGACTGGATTAATGATGTTATTCAGGTAAAAATGGGCTTGTCACTGTACCATTCACAAAGAGTAGGGCAGTTATGTATTGACTAGACACACCTGCCCACACTGTAACACCACCACCAAAGGCTCGTCTGGTGACAACAGTGGCTGATGCATAGCGCTCTCCTTGACGTCTCCAACATTGTTGGCGGCCATCATTTCTGCTCAACGTGAATCGACTTTCATCAGAGAACAGCACTGAGGCCCACTGGGTCCCTTAAATGTGCCTGGAGTTGAGTGGAATTCATCATCTGGTTCCGCAGGGCACTGTTCACAATGAAGCGGTCATCAGTGTGGGATGTGGCCAATGGACGTCCACTTCTATGTCTTTCTGTGACTCTTCCAGTCTCTCTGTATCTCTGTTGCAACCTGCTGATGACACTCTGTGACACTCTAAACTCAGTGGCCACTTCCGTCTGAGAACATCCTGTTTGAAGCCTCGCAATGGCGAGGTACTGTTGATCAATTGTTATGTGTCGTCTTGGTCTCATGATGTCAAAATGTGAAGAGCATGATGAGGAGGACTGTTTAAATACCAATTCTAATTGAACCAGGAAATGTATTGGTCGATTCATGGATCAAACACCTGTTGTGAAGGTTATAAATGTTTTGTGTTTGTTATGTACATTGGGATCTACTCTAAAGACTCATGTAAAAAGGGTCGGTGTTATGAGCAAATACTTCAGCCTTCACCTTTTCCTGGTCACAAACTGCTTCATTTGTTTATTTCTTTATATTTTCCCCTTTTGGTTGACAGATGAAGAAAATAAGAACGTATGATTATTTACTTTATTATACGTGTATTCTAAACTAAAAAGGTTGATGAATTCTGACCTGAGGGTTTCCAGTGTACAGTGTGGACTCTCCAGTCCAGTAGAAAGCTGCTTCACTCCTGAATCCTGCAGGTTGTTGTTACTCAGGTCCAGATCTCTCAGACTAGAGGACTGGGAGCTGAGAACTGAGGACAGAGCTGCACAGCTTCTGTCTGAGAGGTTACAGTCACTCAGCCTGGAAAGGAAATATAAATAATCAGAAAATAAGCAAGAAGTTACTTTTTCTTTAAAGACAGCTGAATATTTAATTAATGATGAATAAATCAAACTATCTGTGTACTTATGATAGAAAAATATTGTGTGACTTGATCTGCTGTTTCATTAACTGTTGACCAATGAAGTGATATTTGTTACAAAAGAACCCTAACCCTTGAAGAGATAACTGCTGTGTGCTGTCTGTGTAAGATTTGTGTATTGCTGAATTGCTGAAGAGACGCTGAATTCAAAAGACCTCATTGAATGGTGACTATTATTTCAATATAGTTCACATTTTTATTTCCTACAACTTACAGAGCTTTGTTGGAAGCTTTGACCACTGGCAGCAGCCTCAGAAGAGCCTCCTCTGAAGCAGAGTATTTCTTCAGGTCAAACACATCCAGATCTTTTTCTGATGACAGTAAGATGAAGACCAGAGCTGACCACTGAGCAGGAGACAGTTTATCTGTGGAGAGACTTCCTGATCTCAGGGACTGTTGGATCTCCTCCACTAGAGAACGATCATTCAGTTCATTCAGACAGTGGAAAAGATTGATGCTTCTCTCTGCAGACACATTCTTACTGATCTTCTTCTTGATGTACTCGACTGTTTTCTGATTGGTCTCTGAGCTACTTCCTGTCTGTGTCAGCAGACCTCGTAGGAGAGTCTGATTGGTCTGCAGTGAAAGACCCAGGAGGAAGCGGAGGAACAAGTCCAGGTGTCCATTTGGACTCTTTAAGGCCTGGTACACAGCACTCTGGTAGAAATGTTTCTGGGATGTTGTTTGTTGTTCTGCCAGCAGATTGAATCCAGACTTGATGAATGTCAGATGGACATGAAGAGCAGCCAGAAACTCCTGAACACTCAGATGGACAAAGCAGAACACCTTGTCCTGGTACAGCCCTCTCTCCTCTTTAAAGACCTGTGTGAACACTCCTGAGCACACTGAGGCTGCTCTGATATCGATACCACACTCTGTCAGGTCTGATTCATAGAAGATCAGGTTGCCTTTCTGCAGCTGCTCAAAAGCCAGTTTTCCCAGAGACTCAATCATCTTCCTGCTCTCTGGACTCCAGTGTGGATCTGTCTCAGCTCCTCCATCATACTTGACCTTCTTCAGTTTGGACTGAAGCACCAGGAAGTGGATGTACATCTCAGTCAGGGTCTTGGGCAGCTCTCCTCTCTCTCTGCTTTTCAACACATCCTCCAGAACTGTAGCAGTGATCCAGCAGAAGACTGGGATGTGGCACATGATGTGGAGGCTTCGTGATGTCTTGATGTGGGAGATGATGGTTCTGGCCTGCTTCTTATCTCTGAATCTCTTCCTGAAGTACTCCTCCTTCTGTGGGTCAGTAAACCCTCTGACCTCTGTCACCATGTCCACACACCAAGGAGGGATCTGATTGGCTGCTGCAGGTCGTGTGGTTATCCAGAGATGAGCAGAGGGAAGCAGTTTCCCCCTGATGAGGTTTGTCAGCAGCACATCCACTGAGGTGGACTCTGTAACATCAGTCAGGATCTTATTGTTGTGGAAGTCCAGAGGAAGTCGACACTCATCCAGACCGTCAAAGATGAACACAACCTGGAACTCTTCAAACCTGCAGATTCCTGCTTCTTTGGTTTCAGTAAAGAAGTGATGAACAAGTTCCACCAAGCTGTACTTTTTCTCTTTCAGCACATTCAGCTCTCTGAAAGTGAATGGAAATGTGAAGTGTATGTCCTGGTTGGCTTTGTCTTCAGCCCAGTCCAGAGTGAACTTCTGTGTTAAGACTGTTTTCCCAATGCCAGCCACTCCCTTTGTCATCACTGCTCTGATTGGTTCAGCTCTTCCAGGTGAGGCTTTAAAGATGTCTTCTTGTCTGATTGTTGTTTCTGGTCTGTCTGGTTTCCTGGATGCTGTTTCAATCTGTCTGATCTCATGTTCATCATTGACCTCTGCAGTCCCTCCCTCTGTGATGTAGAGCGGTGTGTAGATCTGATTCAGAAGGGTTGGGTTTCCTGCTTTAGCGATCCCCTCAAACAGACACTGGAACTTCTTCTGCAGGTTAGACTTGAGTTTATGTCGACACCTGCCAGCAGGAGTTCCTGAATTAACACAATAAATAAGATCAATGATTGAATAATAAAGACACAATGACAGTTTAATTTCCCTAAAGAATACATATATGAACATTATCTTCCATCTCTTGAGACTTCATTAAATGTCTCTTTTATCCATCATGTTAAATCTTTATAGAAATCCTCTTACTGCTGTACAGACGCTCAGCCAGCTCCTCTTGCTTCATTCTCCTCAGGAAGTGCAGTGTGATCTTCAGAAATGCATCTCTGCTGCTCCTCCTCTGCTCTTTTTCCTCACAGTTCAACACCTCCTCATCCTCCCATTCTGGGTATTCTGGACTCAGAAGCTTCTGCATCTTCTTCATCTCGTTCTTCACAAAAGTGACGATGTTCTCCTCCAGCAGCTGGAACAGAATAATATATGAATGACACAATCAAACTAAAATCATGAAGCAAACATCAGATCCATGTTGGACACACTGACAATCTACTGGTCTACAAAGTGCAGCATGGAGATGATTGTTTACACAATAGATGTAAAAGTAGTTGTACATGTACAGACCATAAATATGGAGTCCAGGTGTGTTTGATGCTGCTGGGCAGACTGACCACTGGGATCCTCTGAGCTCTCCTGGTCCACTCTGTGGAGGAATCATGAAGAATGAGCTCACATTATGTCTGTCCCCACAGAGACAAACACAAGCTAAAGGTCCATGAAGTGATATTTGGATGTGAACAGAGAATCAGATGACTCCCTGTAGTGGTAAAGCTTTACTAGTCCTGCTGATCCCACTGAGAATCAACAGCTCAGTCTGTTTGTAGCTTTCAGCTCAGAGTCACTTTGGTTTAGTCCAAACAGCTCTCACCAACCCTCCATGAAGCTCTCCCTCCCTCACTGCACACTGCTGAAGGCAGCTA
The DNA here is from genome assembly GCF_963691925.1 of Scomber scombrus. Classification (NCBI taxonomy): domain Eukaryota; kingdom Metazoa; phylum Chordata; class Actinopteri; order Scombriformes; family Scombridae; genus Scomber; species Scomber scombrus. Next base: position 32,830,250 of record NC_084977.1, on the reverse strand, counting down.
CAACCAGTGTGTGGTTGTATGAGACTGGTTGTACTGGGCAACTCCCAGTGTCAATGTGTCTGACTGTGTGAGTGTGAACGCTGCTCAGAGAACTTTGTCTGAGTCAATAAAGGTTTAAAAACAGGAGACTTGATAAGAGTCTTATGAAAACATCATTACTTTTTATCAGTTTGAAATCCTCACCTGTGATCATCAGAGTGGCATCCATCTTTGAAGTTATAAGGATTACCCATAGACCGATCACTGTTCATAGACACACAGCAGGGTTCAGGTTGGTCCAGCTTCCTCCTGATAGAAACACAAGATACATTCTGATCAGCACCCAGAACACACTGACACTAAATCTGTCAGTGATTTAATACACCTACTGTACACAACACAGTAGTATCCAGCTAGTTTTACTGTTAAACTTAAACAGGATTAACTGTATGAGTAGAGCTGTATTCAGTGCAGTGTGCAGCACCTGGAGGGGTGAAGCTGACACTCAGAGACATGAACTCCTTTAATCTCAGCTGGTGGTAAATGAGTGTTGGGTTCTTATTGTCTAAGGCTTCTCCTTCATCTACTGTCTTGGATTGAACCTCATTTGAATAAAAGCATCTGCCAAATGAATGAATGTAAATAAAATGTTTGTTTGGTCTTTATTAAATATGCTGTGATGATGAGCAGCTGTCTGGATAATTCTCTGTTCTGCAGACATTTCTGTTGACAGTCCTTCAGCCTGTTAGTGATACTATTGCTTCTCCTGCAGTTGTTTGATATGGTTCACACACTGCTTCCTTTAGCTCATCCTGTCAGAGACTAATATTAACAGTGTACTCTGAAACTGACAAGAACCCAAGCTGACCACAGCTGCTGGTCTCTGAGAAGGAAACTACCAACTTTTAATTAAGCTTAGCCTATCATCCTGTAGTGGTCCGTTTAAATGTGCCTCTCTCCCTTTGCTTCAGTCCTGTCATACAGCTGTTCCTGCGCCCCACCACCTCCCCTCCTCCTTCTCTACAGGATCTGCAGTCTATTCCCATCTGCCATCGTCAGTCTCATCAGCAATCACCACCACCAGTGTCTGGACTTCATGGGGGATCTATATATATATGCAGCCGTTCAGAGATGATTCCTCATGGAGTTCAAGCGCAAAAGACTTTGTCATTACTAAGATTTTGTACATTACACAATAAATATCTTTCTATTCACTTGTCTCTCCTGATTGAAATGAGCTTACAGGAGCTGAGTGATACTCAGAGACACATTTTGGGTGGAGGCTCATTTTAATACAGTATAGTAAATAAAAGGTTGTGGGTGTGTTTGTTTTGGGTCAGTCAGCGTGCTCGCTGGGTGGTGAAACCAGTGGCTAATATATAATATATATTAATAAATATCAAAGTATAACGATGCAATCATTAAACACAACCAATGAAGTTTCATCTTTAATTTCCTGATGTTTTAAAGACATTTCTTGTAAACAGTGATGAGGGGCCCCGGCCCTCGTACCGACTCTAACATTCACACTGATCTCTGTCCATCATCACTATAAAATCAATCAATAGAAATGATAGTTTGAGAAGTGAATTCTTCTTTCAAACATGTTGAGTTTTAACTGTTTTAATAAAAACAGCAACAAACTGAAATGATCTAATTATCAACATTATGGATCATTATGGATCATAAAATATCAATAAATGATCCAAATCTCAAATAATTCAACAGAGAACTATTTATCCTGATTTAGGTTTTAACTCATATTGTCCAATAACCTGATTTTAATACTGAGAACTATTTACTTTTAATCAGATGAACGTTGTTTAAAATCAATCAAATCATATTTGGAGCGGTCGCTCTGAAGGACTCAGAGCTGAGTTCAGGTTCAATCACCAACACTTCCCTCCAGGAGAGATTCTGGATTATTGCAGTAAAATGTTTGATTTTGCAGTTTTTCTCATAAATTATGATCAAATCTGAAAAGAGACGTTTGATAAAAAGATTCAATAAAAACATTTCAAACTGAGTCAGTTACATTTAATATTTAGTGACAGTTTACCTTGTTGCAGCCGGACGTTGTTCTTTAAAATGAACGAGGCCATCCTTTGACCGATCACTCTTCATAGACACACAGCTGGGTCCAGGTCCAGGTCCAGGTCCAGGTCCAGGTCCAGGTCCAGGTCCAGCAGAGTCTGGTCTGTGCTGCCTCCTTGTTCTTCTACACAACACACACAGAGCTTTGAGTGTGAATAATGATGGTGGAGAATAGTGATGGACAGTTAGAGATCCTCATCTCACCTCTGAGCTTTGGTCTGGCTGTCATGTTCCCCACACAGAGAGCTTTTAGAGGGAGGGACTCCCTCCTCTCTGTCCTCACTCTGATCCATGCTGCTGAAGTCACATCCACATCAGTCACACACACTTTCTACCTTCATCTGGAGAGGAAACACAGATCATCCTTTACATCATTTCTCCTGTCACATCCTAAATATCTGCTCCTCCTGTGATTGGCTGTTATTCTCTGTTATATATCAGTGTGAATGCAGCCAGACAGCAGTGTGAGGCCGATGAAGCTGCCATCAGCTGCTGTACTTCTATCAGTCCACTAGATGGCGACATGAAGCTGCAGTGAAGTGAAGAGCAGCACACATGATGCATGGAGGAGGATTTACATTCACTGACTCACAATTTTTCACTTTGATTGTGATTCATGGTTTAGTAACTCAAAAGTGAATCAAAAGTGATGCATCAGTTATTTTGATTTATCATTTGTCATTTTCATTGTTATTGTAAGTTATTTTAATCAGAACACACTTACTGTTCACAATACTTATTTTAATAGCTATATGAATACATGAAAAGGTAACTAAACAGAGTGTGACTATTTTCTAATTAGATTAGATAATAACAGAGGAATCAGAGCAAGCTGCCATCAGCTGCTGTACTTCTACTATCAGTCCACTAGATGGCGTCATGAAGCTGCAGTGAAGTGAAGAGCAGCACACATGGTGCATGGAGGAGGATTTACATTCACTGACAGGCAGAAGGACTGAGAGCGACTACAGAGTCTCTGCACAAAATGACTTTATGCAACAAACAGCAGCAGATTATTTGAGCCTCAAGCCTTCAATATAACATTTGATCATTTCCCCTCTATCAACATTTAAACATTATTTAATTAACTAACATCTAATATTTACTTTTAATGCGTCTGCAAGTTTCCTGTAAAGGATTCTAACTAAATAAATAATTTATATGTATATATGTAACATAGAGGCTGTTATACTCATATTCTTGAGCTAAAAAATCTCACTAAAATCAGATTGTTTCAGTGTCTCGTTAATTGAGACCAAATGGATAAATTCTGTCCAGAAAAAGACAGAAATAACTGACGTAAATAATTGTTGTTGCATTTTAGTCACTGATCTACTGAAAGTTTGTAATTCAAACCTTTAAAGTCCTCAAACTGATTAAAAACTTTTTTTAACAGCATCTAGACGTCAAACATGCAACAAAGATTAAATATTACAGTTTGTACTTTGTTCTTTAAATCCAGCGTGAGTGACTGTCAACATTTCAAAAGTTCCCACTTGTCTTGAATGCAGCATGATAACATTTTTACAGCAATAAGTCAGAATAATAATCATATCAACAACACACTGAAACAACCAGAATAACAGCAAACAACACAGATAAAGTAAAGTCATAGCTCATGGTTCCTGATCTCCATGATTCCCCAGATTAAATGTAATATGTAGAACAATTGTATTCCATTACCTTTATTTAATATAAAAGTTATAATGTAAGATCATGCCAAACTAGTTGATATGGTGTTTTATTGACAATTTGGCAAACCAGCTCAACAACTTTTTCTGTTGGTTCGAGGTTGACAACAGTGCTGAGGCTGCTACTATAATGCCCTCTCCTCCCCTACCCAAACATTTCACCATCAAGAAATCAGAGGTCCTTCACTGCGCTGAACAACTTGCACCAGTCTTCACCAACATTTTTAGGTCATCTCTCAAATTAAGCAAAGTTCCCGACCTCTGGAAAACGTCCACAGTTATACCTTTTCCTAAAGTTTCCAGACCCACTATGCCCAATGACTTCCGGCCAATAGCACTAACATCACTGTTCATGAAGTGCTTTTAGCGTCTAGTAGAAGAAATACATCATCTCACAAACACAGCACCTCATAGATCCTCTGCAGTTTGCCTATCAGGCCTCCAGGGGGGTCGAAGATGCAATCTTAACTTTGTAAAACCCCTCATCGCATTGCTCATGTGGCGAGACTTTTCTGACATTTCTACTCTTATCCAATTGTGATTGTTCTTATCAAGTTTGGTTGTGCTGTATGTTGAGATGATGTTTGTTATGTCACTGTTTATTTATTTATTTATGGTTGTTGTGTTAGTTATTTTTTGTACTGTCACTGCAAATCAAATTTGCCCTCGAGGGACAATAAAGCTTTGAACTGAACTGAACTGAACTGAACTGAACTGAGAACTGTACAGCAACATACTGCTATACTACAGTAATCTGAAGTCACAGCACACAACTGTCATGTAACACTCATTTATTGTAAAATAATGCAACTAGTAGACAGAAATAATGTAAACTCAGTCAAATATTCTACTGTGTGATCACTGACTTCATTGTGTTATAAAATAACTGAAAAAACGGTTACTGATGAACTTTGACCTCAATAAACATGAATTATAATATTTCATAAACAACCTGAGTATCAAAGTCCAGTTTACATGTCAGGATCTGATATAAGAAGCCTGCTTTTATAGTTTTATATGAGTTAATGTTTAATTGAAACACAGTCAGACTGAACAGTGAGGATCAAACAGTATCAACTGTAAGAGTTGAGTGTAATACATTTAAATGTTGGTAACCTGCAGCACCTGATGAAGACACACACACAGGTTCATTATTATTCTTCAGTCTGACAGAAAAACTCATCAGGAAATCAAATGTGTGTTTCTACATGTAGACTCTGATTTAAAGGCATTAGAGATCCTCATGAAGACAATTCAAAGCAAACAAAGGTCCACTTACTCGACTTCATCCCATGAAGGTGTTCTCTGTGCATCTCTCTGCTGTCTGGACCAGGTCTGTTTCAAAAAGAGCGTTATTCCTCTGAGAGCTTCATCAGGCTGCTGTCACACTGAGACACTGAGACACTGAGACACTGAACACCAATACAAGCATAAAGCAGCTCAGAGTTCAAAGATCAGCTGCTTTAACCCTTACACACTGCTCATATTCTGGCATTTCACAATATCCCATCATATCTCTAGCCAAAATTGCTTGCCAGCTGTTTTTTTTTATTGTAACTTTTGCTAGAAAATATTGCTGTTTACTACAATAACATGCACATTTTGATTAGATTATGGTTGTAATGTGTTATGATTTGTATGTAATATGTCAAGTCAGGTCGACAGGTTTTATTCATTCGAAAAAGAGATTTGAAACTGAAATTCCAAATTTTGATATTGAAATTTGAAAAATAAATTTTTTTATTAAAAAACCCCACAATAAATTATTTTATTTTGAATACATTTGTTTTCATTCAAATCCTTTTCTTTTTACAGTTTCAAATCTTTTTTTTTGTTTCAAATTCTTTTTTCAGTTTTAATTCAATCAGACATGTATGGAAAGACCCCAAAAAACATAAAAATCTAAATCAGAGTTAATAGAAGACAAGAGCCAGCGCTCTGCTGCCATCTGGTGGACAGACTCAGTGTGAGCGATCTGATGCAGACTGAGCTGGGAACAGAAAGTGAGAAAGTTGATGCAAATGATGAAGAGTTCTGTTATATACACTGAACAAAATTATAAAAGCAACACTTTTGTTTTTGCTCCCATTTTTCATGAGCTGAACTCAAAGATCTAAAACATTTGCCTCACGCAGTGCAACACATCTCCTTCGCATAGAGTTGATCAGGTTGTTGATTGTGGCCTGTGGATGTTGGTCCACTCCTCTTCAATGGCTGTGCGAAGTTGCTGGATATTGTTAACTGGCCACAATCAACAACCTGATCAACTCTAAGTGAAGGAGATGGGTTAGTAGGGTTAGGCAAATGGTGGTCACACCAGATACTGACTGGTTTTCTGATCCCCACAAAAGTCACAATTGAATTCAGTTTTTACCTGACAGATTCACAGAGCTGTCAGACTCATCAAAACAAATTAAAGTTGAACTAAACTAACCCAAAAACCTGAAACAGTTTTATGATTTTATATTTGAATTGTCACATTAAATAACAGACAATTTACTATGATGTGTGTCAGGGAGAGGGGAGCAGGTGGACCCAAATGTAAAAGACTGAAGGTGAAAGCAGGGCTGCAGAAAAAGGTTTTTATTCTGGGAACATTCAGACTGAACTGAGCCGAGCTGAACAGAACAGACTATCCAACAAAAACTGAACTGAAAACCCAGACTTAAATACTAAATGAAGTAATAAGTCGATGGGGAACAGGTGACAAGACAAAAGCAGATTGGGAGTTGATTGACTGGGAAAACACTGAGGGCAAGGCAGCTAATGAACTTCATGTAGATCTGGTGTGGAAGGGAAAATGGGCTGTGGAGGAATGCAGGAACATAGATCCAAAAAACTATGTAGTAGTTTTGTGTATTTTATTAAGGATGTGTAAAATGTGTGCTCTCTGTCTTGGATTGCTTTTTTCTTCTTAGTGAGTTTCTTTATTGTGTATGTGAAGTTTTGGATACACACCCATTTCCATCTTTATCTCAAATTTTCTCTATTTTTTAAGACTGACTCTCTGCTCTCCCACTTAAAAAAAAAAAAAAAAAATCCTTTTTCATGTTTATTTCTCCTTGTTGTGTGTGTTCAGTCTGTATGGATTGCTATTGCTTGCTGTTTCTCTGCTTGTTATTTGTATTTTGATTTCAGCCGTAAAGTCAAAGAATAAAGAAAACACAACATCAACTCATCAGAAGTGAGTACATTTCCTGGTAAGAACCAAATACTTTATCACTAACTTACAGGTCAAATAACAAAATTAGACACACAATTCTTTCCTGAAACTTACAAGAAATTAATAAGAAATCATTAAATATAATGGAGCTTTAAAATAAAGAGTGACATAAACTGGCGTGGTTAGACAGAAACATCTAACAGATTCACAGAAATCCAAAACAAAGAACACAGATTCAATCAAATATGATTCATTTATACACAAAGACAGAAAAATAACTACAATAAAAATAGAAGATATACATGAAGCTGAAGCTTCACACAGGATAAAAACGCTGACAAATGTATTTCCATGTTTATTAGAAGTTGGTCTTTGTTTAGCATCAGCATCATCCCACCAGCCTCCCTTCAGACGACTAGAAAACTTCTCAAACCAACGTTACACAACGCTTTACACAAAACTAACAAACATACAGCAAGAAAATAAAGCAGAAAACACAAAGAAGATCCAAATGTAAGATGTACAGCATATAAAACTAAATAAGTGGTAGATCAGTGGATAAAATGAGTTTGAAGAAGTGATTTAAAGGAAGATAAATACTTATCAAACAGGTTGATCCAGAGCCCTGACAGCAAAGACCAGGCTCCATATTTATCTGTGCTGATAATCAGCACTAATTCATTTCCCTCCACTCAGTGTGAAGTTAGAGAAAAACTAATGGTGGCTTTATTTATTGAATGATTCATGTGTTTAAACTGCTGATGGCACAGATAGATTTCAAAGAGCTGTAAGACACATAAGTCAACAGGAGGTTCAGCTGGAGATGAGTTGGACAGTGGAGAAGATACATTTCATGTTTTTAATCAAGTTGTGTCCGTTTGCATCATTATCTCTGTGTGCAGTGTTGTACAATACATGCAAGATGCTGCACTAATGTAGAAAACAAGATGGAAAGGAGTTGATTGGATAGGACTGGATCACATGATCTCACTTACAAATTAAAATCTTACAGTTAATGTTTAAATAAACCTCATTGGCTGACCTGAGTTTATTTACAAGCTGATGGACACAACGTTATTAATATCATTGATTGGTTGGTTGAAAGAGGAATTGGACAGGCTGTGAAACCATGAGGCTGAACCAAGAGAATTTCACCAGCTCAGTCACATGACATGTCATCTTAATGTCATCTTAACATATAGGCTGTATTTATTTCTCAGGCTTTCTTTACACTTTGTAAATATCATCCTAGTTTTGTTCCATAACCTTGGTAAGTTACCTGCCTGGTTACCTGTCTATACACATAATATACCAAATGACCACTGTTTAATATTTCCAGCTGAGACTGTGAGAAAACTACAACATGTCATCATTATTTCTACTTTGCTGCTCTGACTGTGGTAAAACAGCGACGTCTCACTCTCTCCCAGCAGTAATCCTTCTCCTGCTGAAAGTCACAGTCAATTCTCTTCTGCTTCATTCATTAGTTTTAGTCCTTGTTAACTCTCAGTGTGATTCCGAGACGCTTGATAAATATGAGCCCAGGCTCACAGTCTGACTTATAACACCTGTTTTTATCTTTTCTGAATCAAAGAGCTCATGTAGAACAAATCTGTAAAGTGCTGAATTCAGCTAAATCCAGAGATAACTGTTCAGTTTGTAGTCAGTTAAGAGACTTAAGTGAAGACGACAAAATCCAGATCCAGACTCCAGATTGATCATCAGGATCCAGCTGATCCTCTCTCAACACTCCTGGATGTTCACTCTCACTCTGACAGAGATCAATCCTCCCATCTGATGAGAGAAGAAGAAAGAACAGAGGAGATAAATGAGATGATGTTTAGTGAGACTCACTTCATCAGCTGTCAGTCAGTGATGCAGCACATCCAGTATAAAGAGCAGCAGGGACTTCAGTCCTGTTCAGACCAGAAGTGGAACAGCTGTGCAGCGTAGCTTGCTTCCTTTCAGCTCTAATGTTAACGTGTTGGAGTGAACACACTGAGCTCCAAGCTCAAACACCTGCACACACTTTTACTATCAAGTATGTTTCCTCTGCAGATTTCACTCAAGTACACAGAGGAAATAAAGTGCTCAGAACACGTCATAATGATGCTTGTGTGAAATCAGAGCCAGTGATTTGTAGGCTGCAGTCAGACTGATCTTAGAGCTCTGACAAAGATGAACTGATCAATAGTTTTGTGTTGAAATGAGAGAACAAACACTTTGAGATCAGATTTGATGGTGTGACAGTTTGATGATGAGGACCACTGTCTCTATACATCTTGTAAGGCTGTCAGCTGTAATCCAGCTTTATTTCCTGCAGACATCAACACAACAACAACAGTCGTCATCACATCAACTCAAGCACATGATCACAACAAGCTTCTGGCTCATCTGATTGGCTGACTGTTCTCTCTCTCTCTCTCTGTCTTTCTGTCCAATCCTGAAGCCTGTCACCATTCTCATCTCACAGCTTCACTGAGGAAAGCAGCACTAAGAAGGTTGGGGGTTCGCCAAGAAATACTGGATATTTGCTTTGATACTGACTGTGTTTAATACTAAACTGCTGAAACCAGCACAGACTGACTCCAACTCTCTACTGACCTCAGAGTCTCTAGTCTGCAGTCTGGATTCTGCTGAAGATCAGACAGCTGCTTCACATCTGAATCCTGCAGGTTGTTGTTACTCAGATCCAGCTCTATCAGATGGGAGGGGTTGGACTTCACAGCTGAGGCCAGAGAAGCACAGCTTATCTCTGACAAACTGCAGCCTTTCAACCTGAATAAAGAATATATTAGGTTTAAAAGACAAAGTTCATGCTTGAAATTATTCAGTGTTTCATAATAAGTTCAGAACTGAAGAAGGTTTAAATGTATAAGTTTAGAAAATGGAAACTCCAAACAGCTGAACCGAATGTTGGTTAAATGTGACAAGTTAGTGTCACCACAACTGTCACATCATATTAATCTCACTAAAGAAGTAAAAAGAAGGTGTCTGACCTCAGAGCCTCCAGTCTGCAGTCTGGATTCTTCAGAAAATCACTCAGCTGCTTCACGTCTGAATCCTTCAGGTTGTTGTTACTCAGATTCAGCTCTCTCAGATGGGAGGGGTTGGACTTCAGAGCTGAGACCAGAGAAGCACAGCTGATCTCTGACAAACTGCAGCCAATCAATCTGAATAAAGAATAAATTATGTATATTAAAATCCATTTATAATCCAATCAGATGTGTCTAGGTTTTAAATGTGTAGTTCAACTTTACTATGTCCTCATCAATGAGCTTTTCTCTAAAATGAGCAGAGTGACTTTGTCATTGTGTTGTTGTTGATCATCATAATCTCAGCCTTCTACAGCCATCATCCAAATATCAGCACAACATTCAGACACATATTCATGTCAGCATGTCATAAAATGCTGCTGAACTCTGTCACGTCCGTAATTAGAGAATCAATATATATTGATTATATATATAATCACAGACAGGTTGGACTAAAAACCTGTTCATTATTTATTATATGACCTTTTTTTTTTTACAGTATTTGGTAGTTTTTTGTTTGTAGATTTGTGTAATTAAAACATGTTATTGGTGGCAGTAATCATTCCTCCTGTCCATACTGACTGTAAAGTGGTCTCTTCCTACCATGGCTACATTATACGAAATGACTTAATACGTTTGGCTTAAGATAATATGAGGCTTTGACAGTTTGGTAGACTTTGATTTGTCTGAGTCAAAGTTATAAACTCTTTAGTCCCTCTTTCAGGTTCGATCCCTCCATTACAATTCAGCAGGGAAACACTGAAGACGTGAAGAAGCACATAGATACTTACTTGACACGTTCAAGTCAGACTGCTGAAGCCTTATATTAGCTTTTACACAGAACAAGACTCTGGATTTTGAATTCCAGAAAAGAAAAAAAACATACGTATATATATATATATATATATATATATATATATATATATATATATATGTAACTGACCTCAGAGTCTCCAGTCGACAGTTTGGACTCGCCAGTCCAGCAGACAAAAGCTTCACCCCTGAATCCTGCAGCTGGTTTTTACTCAGGTCCAGATCTGTCAGATGAGGGTTGGACTTCAGGGCTGAGGCCACATCTTCATAGTGAATCTCTGAGAGTCCACTGTTACAAAGTCTGTCATGACACATATATTAGGACATATGTTATCATAAAAGAGGACAATTTATGTTTACTTCATTTGATGATGAATGATTTTCCTAATTTTATCAATATTTGCTCTTTATCATCAGTGATCACTCTCAGTGGTTCAGCTAATCTTCTATTTAAGAAAAAAAAATTCCATTAATGTAAATAGACATTTGAGATAAACATTAAACAAGATGAGAGAGAGACAGAGAATGAAATGCATAAGGCTCCACTGCTGACATTGCAGTTATATGGGATGCGTCTTAATCAGTAGGCTAACCAGTAAGCTACCAGAACACTCATAGCTTAGCTGATGGTGTCTGACTGTGCTTGGATGAAGCAATAATTCTCATCACTCTCTCTCATACCTGCAGACTTTTAAACTTTGTTTTGCTTAGGACAGAAAATGTTACATTGAAGTTTCCATAATATGCACAGTCTGTCTTTGTGATCTGATCCCATGTCAGTCTCTACAAATAAATATTTATGGCACTTTTCCACTATACAGTTCTAGCACTACTCGGCTCGACTCGACTCGACTCGGGTTTTTTTGCGTTTCCATCGGGGATAGTACTTGGTACTTTTTTTGTATCTGCTCTGCCGAGGTTCCAAGCGAGCCAAGACGATACTAAATGTGACGTCAACAGACTGCCGGCCACTGATTGGTCAGAGAGTCGCTGGAAGAGTCATGAGCCGTCCCACACAAGAATCAAACCCAGCATTTATGAAATACCAACAACAGCGTTACAGCGATTAGTTTCTCTTCTCTTGCTTTGTGTGAGACAGAAAGCCTCATACAGCAGCAAGTACACCATCACCTCCATGTCCTACGTTGTTTATGTGTTTTCTGTCGCGTATACAACGAAGTCACAGCAGTTTAATGCAGCGTTGCTATGACGACCCCGCTCACGCTGAGGAGGAACTATAGTAATGGAAAAGGTTCCTGGTACCAAACTGAGCCGGGTCGAGTCCAGCTAGAAATGTATAGTGGAAAAGCGCCATTAGTCTTGGAGACAGATGACTGCATAATCAATATTATTTACACACACAACATTTGAAATAAGAACATCTGACTAAATATAACTAATATTATTAGTAGTAGAGTACTATTTTAACAATGTTAAGAATTTTATATGATCTATATTTGAAGAACTAATCTACTAATCTGCACTGATTTATAATGTTAATCACATCTGGACTTACCGAGCCTTTCTGCAGTTCCTCACAGCTGGGATCAGTCTCAGTCGTCCCTCGTCTGATGTTTTGTACTTCTCCAGGTCCAACTCATCCAGAACCTCCTCTGACATCTGCAGCATGTAGGCCAGAGCTGAGCAGTGGATCTCAGAGAGTTTCTTCTCTGATCTGTTCTCTGACTTCAGGAACTCTTGGATCTCCTGATGTACTGAGTGGTCGTTCATCTCCATCAGACACTGGAAGATGTTGATGCTTCTGTCAGGAGGGATACAGTCACTACCATTATGATAATAGTAATACTTGTCACTGTCCATCTCCTTCAGGTTGTCGATGATGCTCTGGATGGTTTCTGGACCGTTGTCTGTCTGACCCAGCAGGCCTCCTAAGAGACTCTGGTTGGACTCCAGAGAGAGGCCATGAAGGAAGCGAATAAACAGGTCCAGGTGGCCATTTTTACTTTTGAAGGATTTATCCATGACTTCCATTAGAAAATACTCCAGAAATGAGTTATGGTAGTATCCTCCTAGGAAGTCCTTCAGTACCTCTGTCTTCTTGCTGGTGTAACAGTTGTACATGTAAACTGCAGCCAGAAACTCCTGAACGCTCAGATGAACAAAGCTGTAGACTGTTTTCTGGAAGCTCACACTCTCTGTTTTGAAGATCTCTGTACAAACTCCTGATAACACAGAGGCCTCTGTGACATCAATACCACACTGCTCCAGGTCTTCTTGGTAGAACACAATGCTTCCTTTCTCCAGATGCTCATATGCCAGCCTCCCCAGCTTCAGAAGAAGGTTCCTGTCAGCCTCCGTCAGCTCCTGTGGACTCGTCTCATGTCCTTCATCACACTTGTTCTTCTTCTTCTTTGTCTTGTGTGCATCAGACTTGTTCTTCTTCCTCTTTGTCTTGTGTGCATCATACTTCTTCCTCTTTGTCTGAACCAGCAGGAAGTGTGAGTACAGGTCAGTCAGGGTCTTGGGCAGCTCCCCTCTCTGGTCTGAAGTCAACATTTCCTCCAGAACTGTAGCAGTGATCCAGCAGAAGACTGGGATGGTACACATGATGTGCAGGCTCCTGGATGTCTTAATGTGTGAGATGATACTGCTGGACTGCTCTTCATCACTGAATCTCCTCCTGAAGTACTCCTCCTTCTGGGCATCAGTAAAGCCTCGTACTTCTGTTACCCTGTCCACACATGAAGGAGGGATCTGATTGGCTGCTGCAGGTCGGGAAGTCATCCAGACGAGAGCCGAGGGAAGCAGCTTCCCCTTGATGAGGTTTGTCAACAGCACGCTGACTGATGACTTCTGTCTGACATCAGACACGACCTCACTCGTGTTGAAATCCAGTGAAAGTCTGCTTTCATCCAGGCCGTCAAAGATGAACAGAACTTTACAGACAGCGAGCTTCTCTGCTGTGAGCTTCTGTAATGTTGGATAGAAAACATGGATCAGCATGAGCAGACTGTACTGCTCATCTTTGACCAAATTCAGCACCCTGAACGAGAACAGAATCAACAGACTGATATCTTGGTTGTTGGAGCGCTGTGCCCAGTCCAGAGTGAACTTCAGCACTGAGAAGGTTTTTCCAACGCCAGCGACGCCGTTCATCAGAACCCCTCTGATGTGTTTCTGTTGGTCAGGTAAGACTTTAAAGATGTCCTGACACTTGATTGGAGCGTCATGGAGGGTCTTCATCTTGGAAGCTGTTTCAAGCTGCCTCACCTCATGTTGGGTATTAACCTCTTTACTCTGTCCCTCTGTGATGTGGACCTCATTGTGGATATCGTTGGGGAGGGTTCTTTTGGTTGGTTTACCACTCTTCATCAGACACATCTTATGTTTATCTAAAATGTTCTGCAGACCTACAACTGCTGAAAGAGAAGAAAAATGTAGACCTGAACAACTATTAGTGTGTTTATATGCACTGACATAACCAGGTTAGCGGGTTATACTGTAAATCTGTGTACAAGCAACAAATCTGATCAGATTCCTCCTCTACATTGACCTTATTCTCAGAGCATGCTTTGCTTATTTGATCAGTATTAGTGATAGAAGACATGTTAGTCCTGACTTTTTGTTCTGTTTTGCTCTGTGTCGGAGCCAGAACAACTCCTCACAATATGAATGTGTCTGAATTCAAGAAACTGTAAAATGTTAAGTGGTAGAAACCAACTTATTTAGACTTCTAAAGAATACTTTATGTTAATATCAGTTTTAGTTGGATTCTAAATTCAAGGATGAATTGCTCTGTAATGATTTCTCCTTTCATTCAGTGGAAGAGATATCGCCATATTTACTGTGAGCATGGGTGTGCGTAGTTACGTCTGCATCATTATACGATCATTTAGTCTGACTTCATGTGTGTTATCCCAATTAATTTTGAACCCCTGCAATTTAGGTGCTGTTAAAAGGGCTATATCATCACACACTACTTTCAATATTTACGTAAACCTACTGTCAATTATTTAATAAATGTAATGTCAATTATTTTATTTCAATATTTTTGAATTGAAGCACAGAGCCTGAAGAACAAAAATGAGTAGCTGTCCCCAATACTCATTGTCTGGACTGTTTCTCCTCACAAATCTGCTGTCTGGATGTGATGTGATGTTTATCTCTTCCTGTGACTGACCTTCTGCTCCTGAGCTGATGGTTGACAACTCGCTCACCAGATCATTCCTGCTGATCCTCTTTAAAATACTCTCCAAAACCTCCACAGCTCCAGCAAGTTCATATTTCTGCACCATCAGGTCGACCACATCCCGCCTCTCTGCTTTTGACAGCAGGTTCACTTTGATGGGCTTGATGTTGCCCACCTTTTCACGCAAGTACCACTTGAAGTTCCTGAATTCATCGTCTCTTAAATCATCCAGAATGTTGAGGAGGTCCGCCTCTGACATCTTGGCTCCCTGGTCAAATCAGAAAACATTAATAAGAGAACATGTTGTGTTTCTGTCCGTCTGCCAGTAGAAACTCATTCTGTGTTTGTATTGCATGTGATTGATTTGACAGACAGACCAGTTTGGCTGCAGTTGTTTCAGCGTCAGAAAAACTCAAGAGGATCTTCAGTAAAAACATCTCAACACAAGGCAACTCAGAAGCTGTTCTATCCAAAATGCACCTGTTAAAATTGGGATTTTTTCTGGCTTAAATGTTGAGAATAAAAATGTTATATTAAACCTGATTAACCAAATTAACGTGATTAATGCTAATTATTATCAATAAAAAGTCTTTAACAAAATGAGGAGGAAGTATTTAGGACCTTTTATCAAAGTCAAAGCAACTATTTAAAATACTCCAGTACAAATAATGGTCTTACATACAAAATCTTAAAATATTATCAGCAAAACATACTTAAAGTAATGCAAAACTACTTATCATGTCAGTTATATTATTTTTATATTATGTTAATATTATATTACGGCTGATACATTAACATGTAGCTGGTCATATGGACATAATTTGGACTACTTTATGAGTTAATAGGGAAAATCTTAATCTACTAAATCAGCAGTTACTCTAGCTGTCAGATACATTTAATGCAGTAGAAAGTAAAATATTCAGCAAAGAAACAAATTGGACTAAAAGTATAAGGTACGAGGAAAGGCAGACTTAAAATTGCCCTCGACTACAGTAAAGTTACCATAACCATAATATATAAGTGCACATGGTTTTCATTCACACAAAAAAAAGAAAGAAAAGTTTCTTCTCAACTCAAAGAAACATCTGGGACTCTTTCCCACCAGACATTTGCACTTCTGACTCTGTTTCCACCTTTAAATCCCGCTTGAAAACGCACCTATTCAGAGCTGCATACTCTGTCTCAAACTAACTATGCATCACGTTCTTGTTTATTTGTCGTACTGATGCACTTTATAGTCACATTCATATTTATTCTTTATGTTTGCACTAAACGTTACCTGATTTTTATTGTTTGATGTGCTGTTGTCGTGTTTTATGTGCCTTGTAAGGCGCCTTTAAATATAATACATTATTATTATTATTATTATTATTATTATTATTATTATTATTATTATTATTATTATATAAATCATCTCCTTTGTCATCATGGCACCTTTCAGATAACTGAACCTGAACTGCATTTTGCACTCTTTGGCTGTTCTTCACCTGTTCACACACTCAACTTTATATTACTATGTCCAGAATGTCGATTAAAGAAATATCAGCAAACATTTTGAAAATAGTTTCTCAAACAGGTGTTCACATTCATTCACTGTAAAATACTAAACACTGCAGAGTACAGGTATGAAAAGATCCACATTTCAATAAGAATATTAACAGCCTGAATAGTAATATTAACTGTAGAGATAAATAATTAACATTAGCAGAAGCAGTAACAGTAATACAAACATTAGCAGTTTTAATTGCAACTGAAACATCAGCCTGTCTAATTAAGTTAGAAAAGTAATTAAATACCAGACAGAGTATTCTTCTGCAGTCCTGCTCCCTTTAATGAATCTTCATAAGCATGTGCATAAAGACCTCTGATCTCTGCAGCGCATTTACCTGCTCACACAGACATTTTATACTTTCAGTCTCCAACCACCAACCACAACAACTGGTGACAGTTGCAAGCACCTTGCATACAGTGACACCTCATTGTCTGTATCAGTTCCATATATGGTGTCATGTCTGCCTTACAGCTTCCTGTCTTTGCATTGAGTTCACCTTTGTCACAATCATGTCTTCAAATCGGGGTCACCATGTATCATGCACCTCTTTTTCTTCTTTCCTAATAGACACGAGACTTATTTCACCTACACAAACCAGGTGTGAGATGTCTTAGTGAGACATTTTAACCCTTTATTTATTCAGGTTTATTTATGTATTTATTTTATTTCACTCAGCAGCAGCTCTTTTTCAGGAAAGCCCTGATGACATTCACACAGTAATATTTATTCTAAGTAAATTCTCGATTTGTATTGTCTAATATTAAAGTGAATATATACGTTTCATCAATTTATACATTCTATAGATTTTCTGTAAGAGGGCAAATTACTTTTACAGCAAAATTGACAAATACTTTCCTGTGAATAAAGGAGAAAAGTCTTTAATATATGAGCTTTAATTCCAAAAACTTTATTTTCGTAAAATTTTGCATGTGTCTTCTTATAGGGACACATTTCAGAATAAAGAATAAAGAACACTTAATTGGGGACAGTTTGTCCTCAATTTGACCGCCAAAAACAACAAACCCAAAATATTTTTTGGGTGAGTGGTTGTGGTTATGGTTAGGTTTAGGGTATGTTTCCAGCGTTTCCAGGAATGTGTGTGTGTGCGTGCGTACGTGTGTGTGATCAGATGAAAATAAAAGTATGTTGCACACATCTAAACTTAAAGTCTGTGTGGGAACAAGTTTTGTGTCTTTTGTGAGGGGGGGGGGTGTTAGTGTGCATGAACAACATTTCATATTCTGCTCTGTTCAGTCCAACATACATGACAGATGTTATACAATTCATTGGGAGTCCCTGCTGAAACAGGACCTGAAAAATCCTGGAACAAAAGTACCTGTATTCAATAACCAGCTGTCACATATTACTTACAGCTTGTATAGAAAATAAGAAAATAAAAATGCTGTGAGGTTGAAACTGCAGCAGGAGCTCTGACATAGAGTTGTAGCTAATGACTATGTTCATTATTGATCCATTTTCTATACCACTTATATTATAGAGGGTCACGGGAGGGTGGAGCCAATCTCGGCTGACATTGGGCGAGAGGCGGGGTACACCTGGTAACCAGTCAATCACAGGGCTGACATATAGTATGGAGACAATCGTTAAAGGGGAGGTTTTCCTTGCTGCTGTCGCCAACTGCTGCTCATCGGGGAATGTCGGGTCTCTTTAAAAAAAAAGTATAGAGTACAGTCTAGACCTGCTCTCGGTGAAAAGTGCCTTGCAACAACCTTTGGTGTGATTTGACACTATATGAATAAAATTAATTGAACTTAGGGGCAATTTAGAGTAATCAATAAACCAAACGTGCATGTTTTTGGTTTGTGGCAGGAAGCTGGAGTATCAGGAGAGAACCAACGCAGGCACAAGGAGAACATTGCTCATTGCAACCCAGAAACTTGCTGTGGAGTGAGAGTACAATAATAGAAACCAGACAAGAGCAGAACATTGAACAATAATAACAATACAAGCACTAACTAGGTAATGTTTAGCTTTTTTGATTGAAAATGTCTTAAATCTATTGATCAAATATCAAAATAATTTCCTGTCCATCGACTAATTGATTAGTCAACTGATCATTTCAGCTCCACACTGTTATGTGTTGGTGGATGTTGCTTGTGGTGTGTAAAAAAAAAACCCTCAATCTGTTTCTTTCAGTTTGAGGTTTTAAAAGTCTTAAAATAAATATTTTTTTCTGCAGATCAGTCATTCTGTCTCCATTTAGTGGCTGAAATAGGTCACAGCACAGTGAGGCTTCTGTGGTTGAACAGTAGCTCAACTTCTCTGATCAGCTGTACCAACAACAGACTCATAATTTGCATCTGCACTTTAAAACTCCGGGACTGTGTTGAACTGTCATATTCATTTGTTCTATTGTTGTATCGTGTTTAACTGTGATGTATGTGTACTTAAGTTTAATCACCTTGCAATTTGCATTATTTCATTATGCCTTTCAGAAATGTACGGTAAAAATGACAATAAACTATTATTTAACAGCAGAGTTAATGCCTGATATTTGAGAGAGGAGGATGCAGCTGAACAATGTCTGTTTATATTGTAACACTGTTTTTACCTGCATGTAGAGAGCAGAAGTTAACTCGGGGTGTAGCCGAAAGAGGAATAGGACAGTGGGAGAGAAGATGTTCTTCATGGAGAGGCCAGGTGAACTAACACCAAACCTCACATCAGCAATCTAACCTTTGGGTTATTTAACATCCGCTCGCTGACCAACAAGGGACCTTTGCTCTATGATCTACTGAATGACCATAAGTTTGATTTCTTATGCTTGACTGAGACGTAGCAGCAGCCTAATGACTTTTCACACCTTAATCAAACTATTCCTCCTGGGTTTGTCTACACATCACAACCCAGTGGTGGCTTGGTGATACTATACAGTGAAAAGTGGAAAGTGTCCTCTATTACGGTGCCTGTGTAGCCTTCATTTGAGTCCATTGCTCTGCAAATCAAGGGTCCAACTCCTACCATCCTCGCCACTATTTATCGACCACCCAAGCTGAATAACAGTATGCCTTCCGAAAGGAATACTCTGACTTCTTAACAACCTTATGTCCTGGGACCTCTAATTTACTATTGCTGGGTGTTTAATATTTCAGCTAAATCCAGAGATGACTGTTCAGTTTGTAGTCAGTTCAGAGACTTAAGTGAAGACGACAAAATCCAGATGGATCATTAGGATCCAGCTGATCCTCTCTCAACACTCCTGGATGTTCACTCTCACTCTGACAGAGATCACTGCCACCACTTCCATCTGATGAGAGAAGAAGAAAGAACAGAGGAGATAAATGAGTGTTTAGTGAGAATCACTTCATCAGCTGTCAGTCAGTGATGCAGCACACATAATTCATGCTCCTGTTATTTTCAGTGTTGTTTGTTACTATGTCTCTCTCTCTCTCTCTCTCTCTCTCTCTCTCTCTCTCTCTCTCTCTCTCTCTCTCTCTCTCTCTCTCTCTCTCTCTCTCTCTCTCTCTCTCTCTCTCTCTCTCTCTCTCTCCCTCAACCCCAACTGGTCGAGGCAGATGGTCTCCCACCTAGAGCCCGGTTGTGCTTTCTTCCTGTTAAAGGGGAGTTTTTCTTTGCTGCTGTCATCAAGTGCTGCTCATGTGGGAATGTTGGGTCTCTTTGAATGAAATTAAATAGTACGGTCTAGACCTGCTCTATGTGAAAAGTGTCTTGAGATGACTTTTCTTTAGATTTGGTGCTACATAAATAAAGATTGATTAATTGATTGAACAGTCATCTCACAAAAGTAATTATTTTGTCATTAATTCAAGACATTTTTGCAACTGCTGCCGTTTTTGAAGGTGAACTACAAGATAGCTGAAGATAACACTGAAGTGTGTCACGCTGTAGACAGTCTGGAGGCTGCACTGCCCTCACAGATGAGTTCCACCTTTTCCGTTCCATCAACACCAAACACCTGAGCACTGATGAGAGGAATTGATAAGCTTGAACGCATACAATCCCAATGGACTGGACAATTGGAGACGGTTCTAATCTGGAACCGGTTCCCGATTCCCATCCCTACACATCATTACTGCAGAAACAGAGACATTCACTCATCAGTTTACTGATGGATTTACTGCTGATACATGTCAACTCTTATCAAAGTTTAAAGCTACAGAGTCTCTGTGGGTTTTGAAAATGTTTCCTGCTGTTAAATCATCACATGACAATCACTCAGAGCTCTCAGCTAAACAGCTGCTGTGATTCCTGGACTTCAGCAGATATTCTGGTCTGTATAAAGACCACATGGTTACTAAACGTAATGATGCTTGTGTGAAATCAGAGCCAGTGATTTGCAGGCTGCAGTCAGACTGATCTTAGAGCTCTGACAAAGATGAAGTAATCAATAGTTTAGTGTTGAAATGAGAGAACAAACACTTTGAGATCAGATTTGATGGTGTGACAGTTTGATGATGAGGACCACTGTCTTTATACATCTTGTAAGGTTGTCAGCTGTAATCCACCTTTATTTCCTGCAGACATCAACATAACAACAACAGTCGTCTTCACATCAACTCAAACACATGATCGCAACAAGCTTCTGGCTCATCTGATTGGCTGACTGTTCTCTCTCTCTCTCTGTCTTTCTGTCCAATCCTGAAGCCTGTCACCATTCTCCTCTCACAGCTTCACTGAGGAAAGCAGCACTGAGAAGGTTGGAGCTTCACCAGGAAATACTGGATATTTTCTTTGATACTGACTGTGTTTATTACTAAACTGCTGAAACCAGCACAAGCTGACTCCAACTCTCTACTGACCTCAGAGTCTCCAGTCTGCAGCCTGAACTCGCCTGAAGATCAAACAGCTGCTTCACGTCTGAATCCTGCAGGTTGTTGAGTCTCAGATCCAGCGATCTCAGATGGGAGGGGTTGGACTTCAGAGCTGAGGCCAGAGAAGCACAGCTGATCTCGGTCAAACTGCAGTTATTGAACCTGGATGAATAAATTATATCATTTTTTAGAGGTCAAAGGTCATGTTTGAGATCAGATTAGAATGTAAGTGTAGAAAATGGAAACATCCTAACGTTTGCAAAGATACCAAATATGTCAGGATGGATTTGGGAAAACAAGAGGAAAATGATGTTGAACATATCTACAATATTTACATGATCACAGCATCTTGTGTTTAAATATTTCAGTTAGTAGAAAACACTGCACAGCTTCATTAAAGTAGTGGAACAAGTAAATACTGCTCTCTGATTGAGTTTCTAGGTTTAAAGTTAAAGAATGAAATTTAAAGTGAAGGTTAAATCTAAAGTAGAAATATATCCAGTGTAGATTTTTCTCATCTTATGAGGGTTTTAAATGTGCAGCTCAACATTGCTCTGACACAGTCAATGAACTAAACCACTGAAGAATAAAACAGACTTTCCCATTTACCTACTTAGTGTGGAATAGCATAATAATCAACATTATAAGTAAAAACAAAAACAACCCACCCCCCCCAAAAAACAAACAAACAAACAAACAACCTCAGCTTCTCCAGTCTACAGTCTCGACTCTTCAGAAAATTACACAACAGCTTCATTCCCGAATCCTGTATCTTGTTTCTTCTCAGATCCAGCTTTCTCAGATGGGAGGGGTTGGACTTCAGAGCTGAGACCAGAGAAGCACAGCTGATCTCTGACAAACTGCAGTGCCTCAATCTGAATAAAGAATACATTATGTAAATTAAAATCCATTAATAATCCATTCAGATGTGTCGATCTGTCAATGAACTTTTCTTTAAAATGAGCATAGTGACTTTGTCATTGTGTTATTGTGAATCCACATAATGTCAGCCTTCATCATCCAAAATATCACCACAACTTTCAGACACATATTCATGTCAACACTGAGTCATAAAAATCACCCAAATTGATTTATGTGTGTTCTAAAGGATCAATATACATGATTATTGATTATTGATTATTAATTTTAAATTTATTAAATCACACATTTTCTAAGTTTCTTTAAGAATAAGTCATCTTTTATAACTGATTAAACTTTATACAGTATTAAGAATTAAATATGGAAAACAGAAAATGTAAATAAATTAGGTTCAGTTGTTAAACATAAAGATCAAGATTAAAAACAGGCAGTCAGTGAACTGACCCCAGAGTCTCCAGTTTACAGTCTGGTTTCTCCAGAAAACCACACAGTAGCTTCAGTCCTGAATCCTGCAGCTTGTTTCCACTCAGATCCAGCTCTCTCAGATGGGAGGAGTTGGACTTCAGCGCTGAGATCAGAGAAACACAGCTGGTCTCTGACAAACTGCAGAGACTCAATCTGAATAAAGAATCCAACATATGGATTAATTAGTAATTAGAGGATCAATATTAAATCAGACACATTGGATTAAAAACCTGTTCATTATTTTTTTACATGACCTATTCTTCTTATATTTGGTAGTTTTTTGTTTGCAGATTTGTGTAATTAAAACATGTTATTGGTGGTAGTAATCATTCCTCCTGTCCATACTGACTGTGAAGTGGTCTCTTCCTACCACAACTATACTTCATAGGTTCAGCTGAAGGAATATGAGGCTTTGGCAGTCTGGTAGACTCCCACTTGATTTGTCGGACTCAAAATTACAGACTATTCACCACAAAATTTCCTCTGTGTGTTACAATCCCTCCACTGCAGCTCAGGGAGGAATGTTTACACTTTGGAAGTCATTTTTACACAAATCCCGAAAGTTATGAACCAAACATTTGAAATTTTAGTGAAAGACTTGAATGGAATATATGGAAAACACTACCAAAGCTACAGTGAACTGACCTCAGAGTCTCCAGTCTACAGTTTGGATTCTCCAGTCCAGCAGACAAAAGCTTCACCCCTGAATCTTGCAACTGGTTTTCACTCAGGTCCAGTTCTGTCAGATGGGGGTTGGACTTCAGAGCTGAGGCCACAACTTCACAGTGAATCTCTGAGAGTCCACAGTTACAAAGTCTGTCATGACACATATATTACAACATATGTTATCATAAAAGAGGACACTTTATATTTACTTCATGCATTTGATGATGAAAGAGTTTAACATTCCCTTTTATGATCAACATTTGTTTTTTATCATCAGTGTTAAATATCAGTGGTTCAGCTAATCTTTTTTTCTGGATAACAAGTAGAGCACTACTTTAACAATGGTAAGAATTTAATTAATTAAGTTAGGGTTAAAGAACGAATAACCTAATAATCTGCACTGATTTATAATGTTAATCACATCTGGATTTACCGAGCCTTTCTGCAGTTCCTCACAGCTGGGATCAGTCTCCGTCGTCCCTCCTTCGATGTGTTGTACTTCTTCAGGTCCAACTCATCCAGAACCTCCTCTGACATCTGCAGCATGTAGGCCAGAGCTGAGCAGTGGATCTCAGAGAGTTCCTTCCCTGATCTGTTCTCTGACTTCAGGAACTCTTGGATCTCCTGATGTACTGAGCGGTCGTTCATCTCCATCAGACAGTAGAAGATGTTGATGCTTCTGTCAGGAGAGACAGACCAAGTGTTCATCTCCTTCAGGTTGTTGATGACTCTCTGGATGGTTTCTGGACTGTTGTCTGTCTGACCAGGCAGGCCTCCTAAGAGACTCTGGTTGGACTCCAGAGAGAGGCCATGAAGGAAGCGGACAAACAGGTCCAGGTGGCCATTTTTACTTTTCAAGGATTTCCTCATGGCTCCCATTAGGAAGACGTCCAGAGATGAATCATTGTAGTCTTCTCCTAGGAAGTCCTTCAGTACCTCTGTCTTCCTGTTGGTGTAACAGTGGTACATGTAGACTGCAGCCAGAAACTCCTGAACGCTCAGATGAACAAAGCTGTAGACTTTTTTCTGGTAGATCCCATTCTCTCTTCTGAGGATTTCTCTACAAACTCCTGATGACACAGAGACCTCTATCACATCAAGACCACACTGCTCCAGGTCTTTTTCATAGAAAACAAAGCTTCCTTTCTCCAGATGCTCATATGCCAGCCTCCCGAGCTTCAGAAAAACGTTCCTGTCAACCTCTGTCAGCTCCTGTGGACTCGTCTCACGTCCCTCATCATACTTGTTCTTCTTCCTCTTTGTCCAGCAAAGAACCAGCAGGAAGTGTGAGTACAGGTCAGTCAGGGTCTTTGGCAGCTCTCCTCTCTGGTTTGAAGTCAACATTGGCTTCAGAACTGTAGCAGTGATCCAGCAAAAGACTGGGATGTGACACATGATGTGGAGGCTCCTGGATGTCTTGATGTGTGAGATGATTGTGCTGGACTGCTCTTCATCACTGAATCTCCTCCTGAAGTACTCCTCCTTCTGGATGTCAGTGAAGCCTCGTACTTCTGTTACCCTGTCCACACATGAAGGAGGGATCTGATTGGCTGCTGCAGGTCTGGAAGTTATCCAGATGAGAGCCAAGGGAAGCAAATTCCCCTTGATGAGGTTTGTCAACAGCACGCTGACTGATGACTTCTGTGTGACATCAGTCACGACTTCACTGGTGTTGAAATCCAGTGAAAGTCTGCTTTCATCCAGGCCGTCAAAGATGAACAGAACTTTACAGACAGCGAGCTTCTCTGCTGTGAGCTTCTGTAATGTTGGATAGAAAACATGGATCAGCATGAGCAGACTGTACTGCTCATCGTTGATCACGTTCAGCTCTTTGAACGAAAGCAGAATCAGTAGACTGATATCTTGGTTTTTGGAGCGCTGTGCCCAGTCCAGAGTGAACTTCTGCACTGAGAAGGTTTTTCCAACGCCAGCGACGCCGTTCATCAGAACCACTCTGATGTATTTCTGGTGGTTGGGTAAGGGTTTAAAGATGTCGTGACACTTGATGGGAGTTTCCTGGAGGGTCTCCATCTTGGAAGCTGTTTCAAGCTGCCACACCTCATGTTGAGTATTGACATCTTCACTCTTTCCCTCTGTGATGTAGACCTCAGTGTAGATCTCGTTGAGGAGGGTTTCACTTCCTGCTTCATCAGTTCCTTCAGTCACATGTTGACAACTCCTCGTCAAACAGATCTGATGTATATGTAAAACCTTCTTCAGATGACCATCAACTAAAACAGAAGAGAAATATAGATCTGAAGGACTGTCAGTGTGTTTACATTCACTTACATCACGAGGTTAGGCGGGTTGATCAGTGGAAGAGATATTGCGTCATTATACAATCATTTTGTCTGACTTAATGTGTATCATCCCCATTACTTTGAATCCCTGCAATTAAGGCACAATGTGTTAAAAGGTCTATATATTCCACAAAGTCCTTTCTATGTTGAGGTACATTTACTCATTTTAAAGCTGAGACTTCAGTGTAGTGTCAATTATTTTATTTTTAATTGAAGCACAGAGCCTGAAGCACAAAAAATGAGTAACTGTCCAAATAGTGTCTGGAGTG
This sequence comes from Scomber scombrus, assembly GCF_963691925.1. Lineage (NCBI taxonomy): Eukaryota > Metazoa > Chordata > Actinopteri > Scombriformes > Scombridae > Scomber > Scomber scombrus. Next base: position 32,804,401 of record NC_084977.1, on the reverse strand, counting down.
TTTCTCCTCACAGATCTGCTGTCTGGATGTGATGTTTATCTCTTCCTGTGACTGACCTTCTGCTCCTGAGCTGATGGTTGACAACTCGCTCACCAGATCATTCCTGCTGATCTTCTTTAAAATGCTCTCCAAAACCTCCACAGCTCCAGCAAGTTCATATTTCTGCACCATCAGGTCGACCACATCCCGCCTCTCTGCCTTTGACAGCAGGTTCACTTTGATGGGCTTGATGTTGCCCACCTTTTCGTGCTTCAGGTGCCACTTGAAGTTCTTGAATTCATCGTCTCTTAAATCATCCAGAATGTTGAGGAGGTCCGCCTCTGACATCTTGGCTCTCTGGTCAAATCAGAAAACATTAATAAGAGAACATGTTGTGTTTCTGTCTGTCTGCCAGTAAAAACTCATTCTGTGTTTGTACTGAATCGGATTGATTTGACAGACAGACCAGTTTGGCTGCAATTGTTTCAGTGTCAAAAAACTCAAGAGGATCTTCAGTAAAAACGTCTCAACACAAGGCAACACAGAAGATGTTCTATCAAAAATGTTGAGAATAAAAGTTCAATCCATAACAATATTTAACAAAGCGATCTCACCAAAGTGTTTAGTTTTGTGTGAGTCTTCTGTTTTGACATCTCACCTGTTTATTGTGGTTCAGTGAACTCTGGTATCTTTACATGTTTTGGTTAATTAATTTAAACCACCCGTAGGAGGGGCCAAACGGGTCGGGTGCAATGTGAGCTGGGCGGCAGCCGAAAGCGGGGACCTTGGCGGTCCGATCCTTGGCTGCAGAAGCTAGCTCTAGGGACGTGGAATGTCACCTCTCTGGTGGGGAAGGAGCCTGAGCTGGTGCGCGAGGTTGAGAAGTTCCGGCTAGATATAGTCGGCCTCACCTCGACGCATAGCGAGGGCTCCGGAACCAGTCTTCTCGAGAGGGGTTGGACTCTCTTCCACTCTGGAGTTGCCACTGGTGAAAGGCGCCGGGCAGGGGTGGCAGTACTTATTGCTCCCCGGCTTGGTGCCTGTACGTTGGAGTTTACCCCGGTGGACGAGAAGGTAGCCTCCCTCCGCCTTCGGGTGGGGGGATGGATCCTGACTGTTGTTTGTGCCTATGGTCCAAACAGCAGTTCAGAGTATCCACCCTTTTTGGAGTCCTTAGAGGGGGGGCTGGAGAGTGCTCCCTCTGGGGATTCCCTCGTCCTGCTGGGGGATTTGAACGCTCACGTTGGCAGCAACAGTGAGACCTGGAAAGGTGTGATTGGGAGGAACTGCCACCTCGATCTGAACCCAAGTGGTGGTTTGTTATTGTACTTTTGTGCTCGTCACAGATTGTCCTTAACGAACACCATGTTCAAGCATAAGGGTGTCCATATGTGCACTTGGCACCAGAACGCCCTAGGCCACAGTTCGATGATTGACCTTGTAGTCATGTCGTCGGACTTGCGGCTGCATGTCTTGGACACTTGGGCAAAGAGAGGGGCGGAGCTGTCAACTGATCACCACCTGGTGGTGAGTTGGCTCCGATGGTGGGGGAGGATGCCGGTCAGACCTGGCAGACCCAAACGCATTGTGAGGGTCTGCTGGGAACGTCTGGCAGAGTCAGAGGAGAACTTTCACCATGTACCGGGGGAGGCAAGGGACATTGATTCCGAGTTTGCCATGTTCCGTGCCTCCATTGTCAAGGCGGCAGACCGGTCTTGTGGCCGCAAGGTGGTCGGTGCCTGTCGTGGTGGCAATACCCGAACCCGCTGGTGGACACCGCCGGTGAGGGATGTCGTCAAGCTGAAGAAGGAGTCCTATAGGGCCTTTTTGGCCTGTGGGACTCCGGAGGCAGCAGGCAGGTACCGACAGGCCAAGCGGGGGGCGGCTGCGGCGGTCGCTGAGGCAAAAACCCGGACATGGCAGGAGTTTGGTGAGGCCATGGAGAACGACTTCCGGACGGGTTCGAAGAGGTTCTGGACCACCATCTGGCGTCTCAGCAGGGGGAAGCAGTGCACCATCAACACTGTGTATGGTGGGGACGGTGCGCTGCTGACCTCGACTCGGGACGTTGTGGATTGGTGGAAAGAATACTTGGAAGACCTCTTCAATCCCACCGACACGCCTTCCGGTAAGGAAGCAGGGCCTGGGGACCCGGGCGTGAGCTCTCCTATCTCTGGGGCTGAGGTTGCCGAGGTGGTCAAAAAGCTCCTCGGTGGCAGGCCCCGGGGGTGGATGAGATCCGCCCGGATGTTGTTGGGCTGTCATGGTTGACACGACGCAACATCGCGTGGACATCGGGGGCAGTGCCTCTGGATTGGCAGACTGGGGTGGTGGTCCCTCTTTTTAAGAAGGGGGACCGGAGGGTGTGTTCCAACTATAGGGGGATCACACTCCTCAGCCTCCCTGGTAAGGTCTATTCGGGGGTACTGGAGAGGAGGGTCCGTCGGTTAGTCGAACCTCGGATTCAGGAGGAGCAATATGGTTTTCGTCCGGGTCGTGGAACTGTGGACCAGCTCCACACCCCCTACAGGATCCTTGAGGGTGCATGTGAGTTTGCCCAACCAGTCCACATGTGTTTTGTGGACTTGGAGAAGGCATTCGACCGTGTCCCTGAGTATACCCCGAGTATGGGGTATCGGACCCCCTGATATGGGCCGTCCGTTCCCTGTACGACCGGTGTCAGAGCTTGGTCCGCAGTACGACCGGTGTCAGAGCTTGGTCCGCATTGCTGGCAGTAAGTCGGACTCGTTTCCAGTGGGGGTTGGATCGACAGGCGGATCGGTGCGGCATCTGCAGTAATGCGAACTCTGCACAGATCCGTCGTGGTGAAGATCGATTTACCAGTCGATCTTCGTTCCTACCCTCACCTATGGTCATGAGCTTTGGGTAGTGACCGAACGAACGAGATCGCGGGTACAAGCGGCCGAAATGAGCTTCCTCCATAGGGTGGCTGGGCTCTCCCTTAGAGATAGGGTGAGAAACTTGGTCATCCGGGAGGAGCTCGGAGTAGACCCGCTGCTCCTCCGGGTTGAGAGGAGCCAGATGAGGTGGCTCGGGCATCTAGTTAGGATGCCTCCCGGACGCCTCCCTTGTGAGGTGTTCAGGGCACGTCCCACCGGTAGGAGACCCCGGACACGCTGGAGAGACTATGTCTCTCGGCTGGCCTGAGAACGCCTCGGGATCCCCCAGGAAGAGCTGGACGAAGTGGCTGGGGAGAGGGAAGTCTGGGTTTCCCTGCTTAGGCTGCTGCCCCCGCGACCCGACCCCGGATAAAGCGGCAAGAAGATGAGATGAATTTAAACTGGTGTGAAAACTGTCAACTGAGAGTCCAGTCACCTGATGTATTTGTTTACTACATATAAAAATGTACTCATTAAAACTAATAATTAAGACTTGACGCCTGCACAAATGTAACTTCCTAATTAACCTGATAATACTGAAACATCCACATCTCATTCAATTATTGGTCATAAAGTGCACCTTGACTCATAGATTTCCATAAAATTATGAGAAAATAGTCTGCATCACAAATTATTCTAAACTGTTAAGTCTCTGTCATCATCAGTTACCTCAGCGATGGATCTCCGTCCGCTGTCGCTGCATCCTGCTCCTCCCTCCGAGTCACTCTTACGCACCTAGATGTGAACAGAGGGAGTTGAGTGATAATTATTTAATGAGCAATATATATATTCTTTCACTTTTATAATCAGAGCAAGTTATACTAAATATAAATATTGTTGCCATAAGATAACAGTCGATGACACTGGAAATGTTCCCAGTAGTATTAGTATTAGTCCCAAGCAGTAGGCAAAAAATCTGCTCCTCACAAAGTAGGATAGTATGCAGCTGTTAGTTGGCTTAACCTTTGTGTCGTCCTCCCGGGTCAAATTGACCCCATCTGTTTTGACTGTTCCTTCTTTCCTCCCTTACTTCCTTCCGTCTGTCCTTCCTCCCTCCCTCCTTCTCTCTTTCTTTCCTTCCTCTCTCTTTCCTACCTTACTTCTTTCCTTCCTCCATCTCGCTTTCTTCCTTCGTTCTGCCCTTCTTTCTTTTCCTCCTTCCTTCCTTCCTTCCTTCCTCCCTCCCTCCTTCTCTCTTTCTTTCCTCCCCCCTACCTTCCTCCCTTCCTTCTACCCTCTGTCCTTCTTTCCTTCCTTCCTCCCTTCCTCTTTTCCTTTCTCCCTCCCTCCTACCTTCCTTCTTTCCTCCGTCCTTCCTTCCTTCCTTTCCTTCCTCCCTTCCTTCTTTCCTTTCCTCCCTCTGTTCATCCCTACTTTCCTTCCTTCTTCCTTCCCCCCTTCCTTCTTTCCTCCCTCCCTCCTTTCCTTCCTTCTTCCTCTCTTCCTCCCTTCCTTCCTTGACTCGAGGACAACAGGAGGGATAAGTTAACTGATTAGTACAAGTGAGGACTTACTTTCTTCTTCTTTGAAAAACACCTCCACATGATGCAGTCTACTCCAGTAATACCCAAAAAGAAGCTCAGGATCTAAAGTCAAAGTAATTATCATGTCAGTTATGTATTATATTATGGCTGAAACATTAGCATATATATACCTGATCAACATTTTGCACTGTTAGGCTGTTAAAAAGAAATATCTGCAAACATTTTGAAAATAGTTTCTCAAATATGGAAACATTATCATATCAGATGTGAACATTTTAAAAAATAGAGTGAAACTTACTCTACGTTTTCCCGTCTTATCTTCAGTCCATCAGCGAAGCAACTCGCTCATCTTCTCTGAAAAAGATGAGAAACACATTTTAGGTGTTTGTGTTCTTCGTGTCCTTTCTTTAACCTTCGTGTCGTCCTCCCGGGTCAAATTGACCCTGTCTGTTTTGACTGTTCCTTCTCTCTTTTTTTTCCTTCCTCTCTCTTTCCTCCCGTCCTTCTTTCCTTCCTCCATCCCCCTTTCTTCCCTTCTTGTCCGTCCTTCCTCCCTCCTTCCTTCTCTCTTTCTTTCCTCCCCCTGTCCTTCTTTCCTTCCTTCCTCCCTTCCTCTTTTCCTTTCTCCCTCCCTCCCTCCTTCCTTCTTTCCTCTCTCCTTTCCTTCAGTCTTCCTTCCTCCCTCCTACCTTCTGTCCTCTCTCCTTTCCTTCCGTCTTCCTTCCTCCCTCCTTTCCTTCCTTCTTCCTCCCTCCTTTCCTTCCGAACACCACTAGTTCCTGGAGTTAAAAAAATCCTATTTATTTTTTACATTGCGCCACAATGTGATGGGAATAATAGTTTTAGCACTTCTACAGCTGGATTGGCCTGATAGTCTTTTGGTTAAATACAAAAGATGAACAGCTGCATTATAAAATATCTTGTTTACATTTCACTCTGTGACTCACTGATGTCTGTTTATGTTTTTGGACAATCATGTACTGCAGTGTTGTGGTATTTCAATGTCTAATAAACCTTTAACTCATGAATTGTACCAAACTTTCTCCCCAAAACCTGAGACAGTGTGCGGTGAGAGGTGTTAAATAGTCAGAACCATCACCAACTGTGATAGCTGCCAAACCATAACCAGAGCCTCATGTACAGCAGCTGTGTTATTAATGACAGTGGCACTGACATGAAAATATGGTTAAAATTATGTTTAACCTTTGTGTCGTCCTCCCGGGTCAAATTGACCCCGTCTGTTCTAACTGGTCCTTCTTTCCTCCCTTCCTTCCTTCCTTCTTTCCGTCTGTCCTTCTTCCCTCCCTCCCTCCTTCTCTCTTTCTTTCCTTCCTCTCTCTTTCCTCCCTTCCTTCCTTCCTTCCGTCTGTCCTTCTTCCCTCCCTCCCTCCTTCTCTCTTTCTTTCCTTCCTCTCTCTTTCCTCCCTTCCTTCTGTCCTTCCTTCCTCCCTCCCTCCTTCTTTCCTTCTTTCCTTCTTTCCTTCCTTCCTTCCTTCCTTCGTTTCCTTCCTTCCTTCCTTCCTTCCTTCCTTCCTTCCTTCCTTCCTTCGTTTCCTTCCTTCCTTCCTTCCTTCCTTCCTTCCTTCCTTCCTTCTTTTCTTCCCCCTAGCTTCCTTCCCTGCACTCAGGAGCATCTCTGAGTGCAGGAAGCCCTCCCTCCCTTCCTCCTACCTTCCTTCCTCCCTCCTTTCCTTCCGTCTTCCTTCCTCCCTCCTTTCCTTCTGTCCTAAACTCCCCCTCCTGAACTCCACCTTCACATAGATCTGCTTCTTGGCTCAAACATGACTCATACATTGTTTTTTTTGTTATTAATGCATGAGTCAAAAGAAAAATCTACATTCTCTCAGTAGTTTTGCAAATTGTGAAAATGTAGTTTGACTCACAGCCCTCATAGGTCACAGACTTAGTAATGTGGTATTACCGTTTTTTTCTGATTGACACTATCTTTTTAACTCTGAGGCTATTCTTGCAAAACTCTACAAACAAAACCTCACGACGAAACATTACACATCTCTTGCAAAACTCTTCAAACTCTTTAAAAATGTTAAAGTTTTTGCATCAATACAGTTACACAAAGCACCAACTACACACTGACAGTATAAATGAAGAACACTTTTCTATGTGCAGAGCAGCAGTTTTAAAGTATGGCTGTGTATTCTGAACATAACAAATAAGAAGAAAAAGATATTAATTTTTTCTGTAAATGTTCAAACACTCCACAAACAGCAAAAGCACAGCAGACGAAAAAAACAAACAAACATAATGAGGCTAAATCTCATTTTCTCATCATAAAACTTTATCCACATCACAGCAGAGTGCTCAAGCTCTGATTCATAAGTGAACTCATTACATGCAGCATGTAGAGACTAATGTTACAGTTTAACTAAAATTTTTATTAAATTACAAACTGAGTGTAAAACAGAGTTAGTTTTTAAGCATTTGGGGGAAAACTGGAACACTCACCCTTCCTTATATACATCCTGTTTCTGCTCTTCTTGCCCCGCCGACTGTAAAATGGGGCCTGAAATGAAGGATTGTGTAATTTTGACTTCAGGGCTTCCTGCACTCAGAGATGCTCCTCCTCTCTACATCTGCAGCCTGTACGGAAGATTTAAAATGCCTCAATGAAAGAAATTCAACGAACGAATGATGTCAGCAGTTTTGACATTTAAATTTAAAATCAAATTTGACACCTGTGGAAGAACACGGCTTTGGTCTCAATATTTGAAATGTATTAATAAAGTACATTTCTAGGGTTAAGCCATGGGACAAACTGATCAAACCTGACTAAATCCAAAAAAAGTCAGTTAATGATTAATTGTTAATAACTTAAATTTGACTAAACTACACGTAAACAATAAAACTAGCGTCACATCATTGACCCAGATACATGTTACAACCTGCATCACAGCTTCCTGTTTCTGCATTCAGTTCCACTTTTCCAATTTCCCCACAATCACTATATACGCACATGCAATTCCTCTTTCCTAACAGACAACACACACATCTGACTTCAATAACAGGCAATTTCAACTGTATAGAACAAATTCACCTTCAGGTTCATTCCACATAAACATAGACTAAATACAAATAAAATAATGCTGCATATGGTCCAAATAGACGTCATAGGTCCATACATCACATAAACAATGAAAGTCTTAACCAAGGTAGAGATTAAGAGGTCTTCATCTCCTTATAAATATAAGGTAAGGTAACTTTATTTGGTTCACAGTTGAAGTGATTTGGCTTCATCCACACAAAACAAACAAACAGGTCAGACACAATAACTGCAGCAACTTCATTGGTTCCCTATCAAATCCTGCATTGACTTTAAGATTCTACTCCTCACTTACAAGATCCTTCCCAACCTGGCACCATCTTCTCTCTGAACTGATTCACATCTACACACCTTACTGAACTCTCCGATCCTCCTCTGCCAACCAGCTCTTTGCCCCATCTGCCAACTTAACTACCATCATGGGGTCAAGACCCTTCAGCCGATCTGCCCCCCGCCTCAGGAACTCTCTCCCACCAGACATTCACACTTCTGACTCTGTTTCCACCTTTAAATCCCGCCTGAAAACGCTCCTATTCAGAGTTAAATAAAATGCATTATTATTATATTATTATTATTATTATTATTATTATTATTATTATTATTATTATTATTATAATAAGAGCAAAAAACGTAAAGTGCCATCAGTGCGTCCTTTCAAAGTGATGGATCCAAAAAAAGAAGGGGAAAAAAGAGCATTTAAAACCATTGTTATACTTCATAATGAATTTAAAAAAAAAACCTAAATAAATAAAAACTATATATATGTCTGACTTTTTTCGCTCATTGTGCATCATAGGAGGGTTTAGGCTTCATCCAATTAGTAGTAATCATTTTTCTCACAGTCATCAAATATGCATTATATAGCACTGATCAATGGTAAACTGGGGTTCAGGTGCTTTGTCCAATAAGAAAAGTTCTCCATTTCTTCCTTGTGTCTTTCCAGAATGTCTGTATTTTGGGGCAATCCCAGAAAATACCACTATGACACCAGAGCAAGCACTGCTTCTTAAGTTTCCCCACCAAGATGTTTCCTGCTGGTTGTTAGGAGACGGCCAAACATAACCATCAGAGGCAGGTTGTCAGCAAAAATAAACTAACAACTGGCCGGACGTCCAGAGCAGCCCAGAAAGGGTCTGAGCTCTTCCCTCTACACTAAAAACACATAATAAATAAACTTAACAGAAAAAAACCCATCAAACAAACAAAACTAACTGCTGCTGGGAAATGGAAGAGAGAGAGAGAGAGAGAGAGAGAGAGAGAGAGAGAGAGAGAGAGAGAGAGACAGTGAGAGAGAGAGAGAGAGAGAGAGAGAGAGAGAGAAGAGAGAGAGAGAGGAGAGAGAGAGAGAGAGAGAGACAGAGACAGTGAGAGAGAGAGAGAGAGAGAGAGAGAGAGAGAGAGAGAATGAGAGAGAGAGAGAGAGGGAGAGAGAGACAGAGACAGTGAGAGAGAGAGAGAGAGAGAGAGAGAGAGAGAGGGAGAGAGGGGAAGGGAGAGAGGGAGAGAGAGAGTGAGAGAGAGAGTGAGAGAGAGAGAGAGAGAGAGAGAGAGAGAGAGAGAGAGAGACAGAGACAGTGAGAGAGAGAGAGAGAGAGAGAGAGAGAGAGAGAGAGGGAGAGAGGGAAGGGAGAGAGGGAGAGAGAGAGTGAGAGAGAGAGAGAGAGAGAGAGACAGAGAGAGAGAGGAAGGGAGAGAGGGAGAGAGAGAGAGAGAGAGGGAGAGAGTGAGAAAGAGAGAGAGACAGAGAGAGAGAGAGAGAGAGACAGAGAGAGAGAGAGAGGAAGGGAGAGAGGGAGAGAGAGAGTGAGAGAGAGAGAGAGACAGAGACAGAGAGAGAGAGAGAGAGAGAAGGAGGGAGAGAGAAGAGAGAGAGAGAGAGAGAGAAGGAGGGAGAGAGAGAGAGAGAGAGAGAGACAGAGAGAGAGAGAGAGAGAGAGAGAGAGAGAGAGAGAGAGAGAGAGAGAGAGAGAGAGAGAGAGAGAGAGAGAGAGAGAGTGATCCAGGTTCCTCGCCTCAATCTGAATCACAGCAGAGAAACATATGAAGAGCATGTCATGCAACGTTTGCCCAGCAGGGGGCGACTATGTAACATAAAGCATAAAAAAGGTCAATAAACAGGGTCACACGTGATCAATTGATTGATCATTTCAGCTGTTCACTGTTCTGTGTTGTGTGTGTTAAAAAAAACATCAATCTGTTTGTTTTGTTTTTTCAGTTTGAGGTTTTAAAATCTTCTTTTTTAAATGAATCTAATGTTTTCTGGTTTTTCTCCCTGATGCTGCAGCTTCTTTGTTCATCAGTGGTGTTTGTCTCCATCTAGTGGCGGAAATAGGTAACAGCACAATGAGGCTTCAGTGTCTTGATATATTGTTTTTAAGTTTGTATTGGACTTCATAGTTTTTTAATGTGTATGAATGCTTATAATACTATACTATAATACTAACAGTAGCAATAACAGTAATAATGACATCATGAGTCTGAACCCTGATGATAAAACACCACTTTTATTTCAGAAGGCTGCACACAAATTTAAGGACGATGGTGTCTGACAGAGAGTTTCAGACCATAAAGTAAAGTTTCAGAGTCTCCTGAAGGTGGATGAAAACAGGGACAATAGTTATTAAAACAATTGCAATATCCCCCCCCCCCCCCTTTAAAGTGACTGACTCTAATTCAACAGAGGTCCAGCTAGTTGGTGCTAGCAGTCTCACAATTAGTGAAACAGAGATCAGCTGAGTGCAGTGATTGTGTCTCAGGTGATTATAGTATAAAGACAGCTGTGTGTTAAAGGTCCAGTCTCTCTGGTTAATCAGTATTCCTGCTATAATTACACCATGAAGACAAAAAAACACTCCAAGAAACTCAGAGAAAAGGTTTAGAACAGTAGAAGTGACATTCCTCTGGAGTTCAGTTCAATCCATCATTAAGAAATGGAAGAAATATGTAAATTATTGTCCAAAAAAAGCCAAATTATATTGACCATGATTCCATTTATGAAAGCAATAAAAAGGAAAACATTGATCAAAGTGCTCCACATCACAGAGCACTTCAACAAAATATAAACTACTAATCTGAAATGTATATTCTGATGTTTCTCTGTAACATGATAAATTAAGAGATTACCTGAAATATTTATACTGATAATGTTGGGGACACGTCTGCAGTTGATCACATCACTTAACCCTCCTGTTGTCCTCGAGTCAAGGAAAGAAGGAATGATGGAAGGAAGGATGGAATGGAGGAAGAAAGAAGGAAAGAAGGGAGGAAGGAAGGAAAAGAGGAAGGAAGGATGGAAGGGAGGAAGAAAGAAGGAAAGGAGGGAGGAAGGATGAAGGGAGAAATAAAGAAGGAAAGGAGGGAGGAAGGATGGAAGGGAGGAAGAGGGAAGAAAATAATTAAGGAAGGATAGAAGGGAGGAAGAAAGAAGGAAGGAAGGAAGGAGAGGAGAAGAGTAAGAAGGGAGGGAGGGGGAAAAGAGGAAGGAAGGAAAGAAAGAAAGAAAGGGAGGAAAGAAGGAAGAAAGGAGTGAGGAAGGAAGGAATGAAGAAAGGAAGGAAGGAAATGAGTAAGGAGTAAGGAGGGAGGAAAAGAGGAAGGAAGTAAGGAGAGGAGGAAGGGAGGAAGGAGGGAAGGAAGGAGGAGGGAGCAAAGAAAGAGGGAAGGAGGGGAAGAACGAAGGAAAAATTAAAGAAAGAGGGAGGAAAGAAGGAACAGTGAAAACAGACGGGGTGAATTTGACCCGGGAGGACGACAGGAAGGTTAAACCAGCAGTGCTGCAGGATCCTGTGATCTCTGAGGCTCACACTGATCCAGTTTATTTACCTTCAATACAAACATGTTTGTCTTTTTATGGACAGGTGTCATTTCCCTTCAACCAAATTAGGGTTTTCTGGCTCCGGCAATAGATGACAAATAATGTTAAAGTTCAGAACTACAAACTTTCCTGACCTTCAACACACAGGCTGATTCTGAAAGTCTGTGTTTTTCTCTGTTTGAGTTCAGAGTGTTTGTGTACTTGTATTACTCATGTTGTGGGAACAGTCACAGTCACTTTGTAGGGACAGAAAGACCTGTTCTGGTAGCGTTAGTCATTCAATTATAGGTTGAAGACTTAGACTAAAGTTAAAGGACACGTTCATAATGTTCCAGTGTGTTTTAACCAGGCGGGGAGTTCTGGTCCTCTGAAATGAGTCCAACGCGGAAGTAACTTAAAACTGCATTCTATCAAATGGCCACCAGGGGGCGACCGTTTTGGTGTCAAAAGGACTTCCGTCTCTATACAAGTCAATGGAGAATTCACCAACTTCTCACTTGATTTCTAACCTCAGTAAACGTTTTCAAAATGTGTTTATGGTCTCAATCGCTAGTTTAAAGCCTTCTTCAATGCAGTATGATGTTCATTTGGGACATTTTGGCCTCCCTGATTTTATATGTGACGATAAAGCAGGGTATGCATTAGGGCGTGGCTACGTGGTGATTGACAGGTTGATTGGTTCACAGGTTCAGGAGGGCGCCTCATGCTCCTCCTGATGCCCATATAAGTAGAATCCCTGTTTTTATTTTTCCCAGCATGCACCTGAAATGTTCAAGATGGCGCTGCTCAGATCCGATACTATTGTCCTCCGAGCAGCAGTCCACAAACCAATGGGTGACGTCACGGATGTTACGTCCATTTCTTATATACAGTTTATGGTTTTAACCAGCAACCAAACATTTAATCAGTAAAGATACTGTTCATACTGATTATTAAAAGATATCCTTCTGTTGTTCTTCCAGTGTTCAGTGATGGAGGACTGCATCACAGTGTTTCCACACAGTCATTTAAAGTATCTGATCAGCTTCTATTGAGCTTCATCAGTGTGAGTTAGTCATATCAAGTGATATCTGACACATTTACAGTCTTTTTAGCATCAGATTCCCTCTTAGTGTTTCCCTGTTGAGCTGTGGTGTAACCATAGTAACACAAAGACTTTGCTACTAAAAACACTGTAACGTTGAAACATGGAAGATGAAGATGAAGACTCATTCAGACGCTGAAGCTTCATATTAGCTTCAGATCAACTTTTAAATCCATGTTTCCACAGAAGGAGGACTGTGGATTTAGTCCTCCATCACTTCCATTGTAAACATTATGAAGGGATCTTCTAATGGTCAGTATGAACAGGAGGAATCATTACAGTAAACATGATGAAGGGATCTTCTAATGGTCAGTATGAACAGGAGGAATCATTACAGTAAACATGATGAAGGGATCTTCTAATGGTCAGTATGAACAGGAGGAATCATTACAGTAAACACACTGACTGCTGGTTCAAAACAAAACTATGACTCTATCCTTTATAGTATTTCTGCAGAACATGTAAGTAAGTCAAAGTGTGTGTGTGTGTGTGTGTTTGTGTGTGTGTGTGTGTGTGTGTGTGTGTGTGTGTGTGTGTGTGTGTGTGTGTGTGTGTGTGTGTGTGTGTGTGTGTGTGTGTGTATTCAGTCCAGCAGATCAAACACAACTCTTATCACTATGACACACAGATACACACAGATACACCTGCACACACATATCGATCTGTGCAATAACACTGTGTCCTCTCTGACACCAATAACGGGAAATCACCCTCTCTCTCTCTCTCTCTCTCTCTTCCCATCTTTCTGGTCCCATCCCTGCTCTATGTTTCATTGGCTGACGCTCTGCAGATCTGGTCTCTGATTGGCCCGAGGCTAGCTCTGCAGCAGCCAATCGGCTCACTCCGTTGCAGTGGTGCGCTGCATCTCGTGACGGGTCTGACTGCCGGGAAGAGCCTGAAGGAGCCGAGCATCACCTCCTCCTTCCCCTCTGCTCGCTGTTTCCGGGAAGTAAGAGTGTTTGTGTGTGTGTGTGTGTGTGTGTGTGTGTGTGTGTGTGTGTGTGTGTGTGTGTGTGTGTGTGTGTGTGTGTGTATGTGTGTGTGTGTGTGTGTGTGTGTGATATGATTCAGCACTCTTCTCTTCAGGTGATCTGTTTAGTGTCCTGTTTAAGTTCAGTTTTCAGTCTGCTTTGCTCTCAGGTGCCGTCCCTGAACATGCTGGTTATCTTTCTTACATTTGTTCTGAGTTTAAGTTGTAATGTTTATTTCCTGCTTAGATTATGATGTAGTTTTAAGTGGCACTGAACAATAGTTTGGTTTTATTCGTGATATATTTGACAGATGTTTGGCCATGCTTACATCACATTTGTAACTGACTCCAAATACACAAATGTTATTCATATTTATATCTGTATAATCATTGCAAGGAATGACGTGATCGCCCAAGAATAAAGACATAATAAAGACATAATAAAGACATAATAAAGACATAATAAAGACATAATAAAGACATAATAAAAACAAAAGGACGTTTATTGTCTTTGTAGTTTCACAACAAAAATTCTGTTTGGCCCTCTCAAGACAAAAACTGGATAAAAGACAACAATAACAAATCAATGATGACTTGGCTGGTTGGTTGTTGAAGGGTCGGGGGTCAAAGTGGGGGATTATATGGTGTTATGAGGTCAAAAATAGGATAGTTTGTGCAAGGAAGTAATTAAAGGAGAGGTGCTGAGAGAGAGTCTCTGTGGTGTTAGATGTGATAGCAATAGAGAGATAACATGCTGAAGTTGGGAAATGGGATAAAAACATGAAGCACTGATGAAGCTCTGACTGTAAATATGGATCTGCATGTTAGTTTCTGCTTTACTAAGAAAAAGTGAAGCAGCCAATCAGCTCTTTATATTCACAACAACAGACACACAGCAGCCAATCATGTGAGAGCAGGAGGTAAAGGTGTGTTCAGGTGACTCATCAGGTAGGATGATGATACTAGACGACATGTTAATTTAATTAAATTCTCACTTCATGTTAGACAGTGATGGAAAGTTACTAAGTACATGTAGAGGTACTTGTACTTTACTGTAGTACAGTTTGAGGTATTTGTACTTTACTGCAGTACAGTTTGAGGTACTTGTACTTTACTGTAGTACAGTTTGAGGTACTTGTACTTTACTGTAGTACAGTTTGAGGTACTTGTACTTTACTGTAGTACAATTACAGGTACTAGTACTTTACTGTATTACAGTTTGAGGTACTTGTACTTTACTGTAGTACAGTTTGAGGTACTTGTACTTTACTGTAGTACAATTACAGGTACTAGTACTTTACTGTATTACAGTTTGAGGTACTTGTACTTTACTGTAGTACAGTTAGAGGTACTTGTACTTTACTGCAGTACAGTTTGAGGTACTTGTACTTTACTGTAGTACAGTTAGAGGTACTTGTACTTTACTGCACTACAGTTTGAGGTACTTGTACTTTACTGTAGTACAGTTTGAGGTACTTGTACTTTACTGTAGTACAGTTTGAGGTACTAGTACTTTACTGTAGTACAGTTTGAGGTACTTGTACTTTACTGCAGTACAGTTTGAGGTACTTGTACTTTACTGTAGTATTTCCATGTGATGCTACTTTCTACTCCACTACATTTATTTAACAGCTTTAGTTACTTTTCAGATGCAGATTTGACCTTAAATTCGAGGAGCTTCTAAATTACAGTCCCTCAGATTCATGTTGTGAAATCAAATAATGACAATAAAATGCTACCTATGCACTGATTCATCCGTATTATAATCTAACTTTATTAAATATATCTAATAAGTCAGACACAGCCTGCTTTTCTGTAGTACTTTTACTTTAATACTTTACATTTTGCTGCTTATATTAATATGAATGTGCCTCTACATTAGGATGAAAAGGTAAAATGTGTAGAAATGTATAGTTTAAAGTTTAAAGTTCTGGAAAGAATTAGTTTTTTTTAAAAGGAAAAGAACTTAAATCAAAGGTCAGATTCAAAATAATAGTCATGAGCTCTGCTGTTGTTCTTCTTCTGACCACCAGGTGGAGCTGTGACATCACAGATCAGCTGTTTGTTATGAAGCGGAGCAGACAGACTGCAGGTCGTGAGTCACACACAGACACAGACACAGACAGGCAGGCAGGCGGGCAGACACACACACACACACACACACACACACACACACAGACAGACAGACATAAAGACAGACAGACATAAAGACAGACAGACGTCTCCTGACTCACACGTCTGCTTCAATGACCACCTCACTGTCTGTAAATCTCAGAGTCTTTGCTGACTTCAAACAGCTCAGCATGAAACATCACTTCTCCCAAAATAACCCAAAAACAAGTCGTCTCATTTCCTCCAATCTGACTAATAACATTTACTCTCATCGGACATTTTCAGGAATCAGGTTTGACTCAGAGTCTCATAAAAGCACATTTTAAAGCTGAATCAGCACCTTTGCTTCAATTCTACAACTGGCATTTTTTTTTACAATTTTTATATGTTTGTTTTA
>NC_084977.1:32781103-32783603 GCF_963691925.1 Scomber scombrus | reverse complement strand
TTGGTGATGAGAATGATTCTGTTTCTTCCATTTTAAGGAAACTTTACTGAGGATCCAATATCTCCTTAAATGATTCATGTTTTCTTTGCAGTAAATATGTTTTTGTTTAGTTGTTTTAATGCCAAACAAGCTGCTTTCTCCTTAATCCACTTATCTATAAAAGGCTTATTTCTACTTTTCCAGTTAAGAGCTCAAATACACACGTTGATAAGCAAACGATGTTCATGTAATTAGTCATATGGACACATTGCTCTCCTCTGCAGCCTCAGTAATAAACATCTTTAAGCTGTTTGTGTTCCTAATAAAATGATCTGAGTGTGTTTCAGATATTCTGCATCATCAGAGCAGCTGGTGAATGTTTCTCACCTCCACATATCAGTCGTGCTCTGAGCAGATCTTCGTCTTCTTCCTCCTCTCAGCTGTGGTCATGTGACTCCCACACACTCCTCCTACAGTGTGTGTGTGTGTGTGTGTGTGTGTGTGTGTGTGTGTGTGAGTGTGAGTAAATCAGACCTGATACATCCTACAGTAAGAAACCTAAACCACACACACACACACACACACACACACACACACACACACACACACACACACACACACACACACACACACACACACACACACACACACACACACACACACACACACACATTCTTAATGTGACCTTTGCAGGGTGACAGCAGCCTGAGTCATCAGCATTAGATAACATAGCAACCTGAGGGGGGGTTTGAACATGACAATGATGATGATGATGATGATGATGGTAATGATGAAGGTGGTGATGATGGTGCATCATCGGAGAAAAGCAGCGCTCAGTGTGCAGCTCTTCTTTTATTGTGTGATTCTCTCTCTAATTAATTATGCATGAATAATTTTATGCAAATCCGTCAAAAGTGCAAAGTGTCTATAACATATATTTCTATTTCTCTACCTCACAGTCTGAGTCACACACACACACACACACACACACACACACACACACACACACACACACACACACACACACACACACACAGCTGGATAATAAACCCTCACAGTCAACATCTGTCTGAGCCATCAGACCTTTGACTTCATTTAATGCAACAATAGACTTTGTTTAACTGTCCCGACTCATTGTCCCTTATTTATATATTTATTTATATTTTACTATATATTTAATATTCAACACATATTTTAAAGTTTGTATAGGTGAGATGTGTTCGGGCTTGTGTGTGTGTGTGTGTGTGTGTGTGTGTGTGTGTGTGTGTGTGTGTGTGTGTGTGTGTGTGTGTGTGTGTGTGTGTGTGTGTGTGTGTGTACTAGTGTTAATTGTATATATGTTATAGTTTTATGCTGTTTTATTGGACTGCTCAGAGTTGTATTGTATATTTGTATATTTGAAATGACAATGAATAAATTAACTTTTCCATTGTGTAATATTTGCATTCTGTCAAAGTACTCAGTACAAAAACAACAGCTCAGAACATATTAGTGACGTTTGAATGAATCACACAGCGTGTAAAAGTTAATCCCAAACCAGTTCTTCCAGCTTCAGCAGTCAAAGGACGACGTCAGGAACGGGGGGGGGGGGGGGAGTATGTCAGTGACTAATAAATGTTGGTAAGATGATGAATTCATAAATGAGTTAAACTAGATTTAAAAGCAGCTTCAGGTTTGTTAAAATGTACATTTAGTATTTTTAAGACTGAATGCTCCTGAAAATGTCAAATGGTGTAACCACAAAATAATGATACATATTACATATTTTATCACCTACAGTGTATTTAAGTGGACTTATACTAATAATGACTTCATTTAAAACATGTAAATGTTTCCTGGTCTCCATGGTAACCCAGAGTAAATGTAATATGTAGAACAATTGTATTCCATTAGCTTTATTTAATATAAAGTTATAATGTAAGATCATAACAAACTAGTTGATATGGTGTTTTATTGACTATTTACTGTTTTTAAGCAAGTTGAATTATTTGGTACAAAGTTTTTATGGTTACACCACTTAGACATTTTTGCCATAATCCTCTAATATATTCTCTCTAAATGGATTAAAAGCAGAAATTTGATGCTGGGTCCACAAAAAAAGAATGTGTGAAGTTATTCATACGTTGATTTTATCATTTTAACCCTTTAAATTTAAACTAAACCACATGGAGACTATAAAACATCACTGATCCATATTTGTCACCTGACGAAGTTTTAATATTTTTCAGATCATTAAAGAGAAAATAACCATTTAGAGTCCCAGTATGTGTCCGGTGTTCAGGAGGAGCTGCATCACATCCATCTTTAGCACAGACCTCATTAATAAATTACTCTTATTGGCGTTTTACTTGCAACATGTTCATTGCACTTGCAGTGTGCAGCTGTGTTTGTGTGTTGCAGACAGTGTGTGTGTGTGTGTGTGTGCATGAGTACAGACAGTGTGTGTGTGTGTGCATGAGTACAGACAGTGTGTGTGTGTGTGCATGAGTACAGACAGTGTGTGTGTGTGTGTGCATGAGTA
>NC_084977.1:32776103-32778603 GCF_963691925.1 Scomber scombrus | reverse complement strand
AGGAGAGGAGGAGAGGAGGAAAGGAGAGGAGAGGAGAGGAGAGGACAGGAGAGGAGAGGAGAGGAGAGGAGAGGAGAGGAGAGGAGAGAGAGGGGAAAGGAGAGGAGGAGAGGAGGAGAGGAGAGGAGAGGAGAGGAGAGGAGAGGAGAGGAGAGGAGGAGAGGAGAGGAGGTGGAGAGGAGAGGAGGTGGAGAGGAGGAGGAGAGGAGAGGAGAGGAGGAGAGGAAGAGAGGAGGAGAGGAGGAGGAGAGGAGAGGAGAGGAGAGGAGGAGGAGAGGAGAGGAGGAGAGGTGGAGAGGGGGAGAGGAGAGGAGGAGAGGAGGAGATAAGAGGAGGAGAGGAGAGGAGGAGAGGAGGAGAGGAGAGGAGGAAAGGTGAGAGGAGAGGAGGAGAGGGGGGGAGGAGGAGAGGAGAGGAGAGGAGGAGAGGAGGAGATAAGAGGAGAGGAGGAGAGGAGAGGAGGAGAGGAGAGGAGAGGAGGAGAGGAGGAGAGGAGGAGGAGAGGTGGAGAGGGGGAGAGGAGGAGAGGAGGAGAGGAGGAGATAAGAGGAGGAGAGGAGAGGAGGAGAGGAGGAGAGGAGGAGAAGAGAGGAGAGGAGATGAGGAGAGGAGAGGAGGAGAGGTGGAGAGGAGGAGAGGTGGAGAGGAGAGGAGGAGAGGAGGAGAGGAGGAGATGAGAGGAGGCGCACGTTTCCTTCATGTGTCTAAATGTGTTGCTTTTGTTATAATTGGAGAACTCAATAAAAGCATTTTGTTAAATAAAGAATCTGCAGATCTTCTTCATCTATCTGACACTTTGCACTTTCTATGAAGCATCTTTCTCTTTCACAAAAACAAGATTTCAGAGCAGAACAAATGCTGGAAAAACCCTCCAAATAACAAATGAGTCATGTAGTAAGAGACCAAAGTTTATTAAAGGATGATTTCAATAGAAAGCAGTGAGATTATGATCATGAGTCTCTCTGACCACAGAGCCCTTTGAACTTTCATTATAATAATAAAGCTGCGTGCTGCGAGTCATTTAAACACAGGACAGGTTAGACTGGTTAGTTCTAGATAAGCGTGCACGTGTTATTATCTCTCTGGATGACTGACACACACACACACACACACACACACACACACACACACACACACACACACACACACACACACACACACACACACACGAACACATATCATGTATCAGATAATGTTTTATAAGACTTGTTGTGAAACTGAAGTTTGATTTCCAGAGAAGTGTCTCTGTGGTATTTGAGGAATTTGGATGTTTCCTTTGATTGTCTGCTGATTGGCTGCTTTACTGAAGAGGAGGAGAGGAGAGGAGGAGGAGAGGAGGAGGAGAGGAGGAGAGGAGGAGAGGAGGAGAGGAGGAGAGGAGGAGAGGAGGAGAGGAGGAGAGGAGAGGAGTCTGCTGATTGGCTGCTTTACTGATGCTCTGTCGCCGTGGTTTCCTCCTCATGGCTCCATCACCTGAGGAGTCTGCAGTCAGGTCATCAGACAGGAGGAGGAGAGGAGGAGAGGAGGGAGGGAGAGGAGGAGAGGAGGAGAGGAGGAAGAGAAGAGGAGAGGAGAGGAGAGGAGAGGAGAGGAGAGGAGAGGAGAGGAGAGGAGAGGAGAGGAGAGGAGAGGAGAGGAGAGGGGAGGATAGGAGGAGAGGAGAGGAGAGGAGTCTGCTGCTGCCTACTGAACGTGTGAGAGGAGAGGAGAGGAGAGGAGGAGAGGATGAGGAGAGGAGGAGACGAGGAGACGAGACGAGGAGGAGAGGAGGAGAGGAGAGGAGAGGACGAGGAGAGGGAGAGGAGGAGAGGAGGAGATTGAGGGGAGAGGAGAGGAGGAGAGGAGAGGAGAGGAGAGGAGAGGAGAGGAGGAAAGGAGAAGAGGAGGAGGAGGAGGATAGGGAGTGACTGACTGGAAGCTGCTGCAGCTCCAGGAAGGAAACACTGAGCAGATCAGAGACTTCAGTCACTTCATCTGAACATCGATGAATTCTCTGAAACAGGAAGGAAAGAAACACAATAAAGCAGCGAAACCTGACAAACAGGAAGTAGTTTCACAATAAAACAGTGAAAGTGTTTCCTAATAAATAAATCAGTCTCATGATGAGGATCTGAGCAGAGTCTCCGCACGGATCATTTGCATATTGAAACTTAATGTGACCACAACTGAGAAAGCAACGCATGTCATTTAACACCATCATCATCATCATCATCATCATCATCATCATCATCATTGACAGCCTAAGTTATTTTTGGCACTCAGATTATTATTGTGGTTTGTTTGCAGGAGCTTTAATTTCCTGCTGCTAAAACCTGCTGCACGCACTCAGTAGGAGCCGCTACCAGCTGACTCACAGCTGATTGACAGCTGACTCACAGCTGATTGACAGCCCATTAACAGCTGATCGACCACATTAAAAACATGATTGACAGGTCGATGCTGTTTCTTTGATGAGAGAAGTGAAAGTGTGAGTTTCAGTAGGGTTAATGGAATCTGTGGC
>NC_084977.1:32764569-32775903 GCF_963691925.1 Scomber scombrus | reverse complement strand
TCCATGCATCCTGCAGGGATTTATTTATTTATTTATTCTACATTGGAGTCAAGATGATTGTGTATCTTTTTCATCTTTATTATCTTTTTATCTGCATTAGTTGTTTGTTGACTTGTTGCTTTAAACGCCTCTGAAGGAGAAGCTGATAATAATAATAAAGCTTTTCTCAGGCTGAATAACTGGAGACAGTTTGGAGTTGAGCTGTCGAGTCCATTCATGCTGCACATGTTGTGATTAATAACTTCCAATGATTGTGATTGATTAACCGATCGCTGCTGGTGACTCTCCTCTCAACCAATGACTGAGCTTCAGAGGAGCAAACAGGAAGTGAATCAGCTGATCAGAGTCTCAGAAAGTCACAGAGGAGAACGAAGACAACGACTATGAATCATTGTTTATCAGCGAGGAGACAGTCAGCGACCGACCTCCTCACCTGCTGCACCTTCACTGATCGCCATGACGACCATCAGAGTATCTCCGCCGCCACCCAGCAGCAGCGTAACGACCTCATCAATCAGCTGAGCCGAGACGCTTCTGAAGCTTCCTGATATCAGAAAGTAACGATGTTTCTACTCATGAAGCTGAAATATGAATTTAATCATCTTTAAACTTTAATTATATAAATAACTTTAAATACAGTTTGTGTTTGAGGTACTAGTACTTTACTGTAGTACTGTTAGAGGTACTAGTACTTTACTGTAGTACAGTTTGAGGTACTAGTACTTTACTGTAGTACAGTTTGAGGTACTAGTACTTTACTGTAGTACAGTTAGAGGTACTTGTACTTTACTGTAGTACAGTTAGAGGTACTAGTACTTTACTGTAGTACAGTTAGAGGTACTAGTACTTTACTGTAGTACAGTTTGAGGTACTAGTACTTTACTGTAGTACAGTTAGAGGTACTAGTACTTTACTGTAGTACAGTTAGAGGTACTAGTACTTTACTGTAGTACAGTCTGAGGTACTTGTACTTTACTGTAGTACAGTTAGAGGTACTAGTACTTTACTGTAGTACAGTTAGAGGTAGTTGTACTTTACTGTAGTACAGTTAGAGGTACTAGTACTTTACTGTAGTACAGTTAGAGGTACTTGTACTTTACTGTAGTACAGTTAGAGGTACTTGTACTTTACTGTAGTACAGTTAGAGGTACTAGTACTTTACTGTAGTACAGTCTGAGGTACTTGTACTTTACTGTAGTACAGTTAGAGGTACTAGTACTTTACTGTAGTACAGTTAGAGGTACTTGTACTTTACTGTAGTACAGTTAGAGGTACTTGTACTTTACTGTAGTACAGTTAGAGGTACTTGTACTTTACTGTAGTACAGTTTGAGGTACTTGTACTTTACTGCTTTAGTTACTTTATAGATGAAACATTTATTAAATCATCAGTTTAATTTTGCAGTTTTACCTCTGAAGTAAAACTTTGTAATATTTCAAACTAAGATTAAATAAAAATGAATCCAAGTTAAATGTTATGAAGCTGAATTATGTTTTCTCTTCTTTTCTACCTGATGTATCATCACATTTATTTTATGACCCTCAGAGCAGTTTAACCTGCTGCTGATTCATCAACATTAATCATCTACTGAAGCTGTTTTAATGCAGTTCATATTTAACTATGTGGAGTTGGACCTAAATACTGTTTAAATGTTTTATATTAACATGTGATAGCAGAGAAGCTGTCATTCAAACCTAAGTTACTTCATTAAAGATTCTAAAGCTGAAGATGAACAACAGTAACAGAAGAGACAGTCTGTGTTAACCTCCCTTCCTCCTTCCTTCCTTCCTTCCTTCCTTCCTTCCTTCCTTCCTTCCTTCCTCCCTCCCTTCCTTCCTTCCTTCCTTCCTTCCTTCCTTCCTTCCTTCCTTCCTTCCTTCCTTGACTGGAGGACAACAGGAGGTTTAATGAATTTACACATTGACATGTTTAAATAAAGTTATGATTGAACAGCTGAATCCAAACATGAATGAATCTATTTTTAGCAGACAGGAGAATCTTCATCACTTCCTGTGAAACATAAAGACGTCATGTTCCTCTTTAATCTTCACATCACTTTGATTCTCGGTCAGACAGGAAACAGCTGACGATCAGCTGACATCAAAAAACAAACAAAACGTCTCATCCTGACAGACGCTGGTTGTTAAAACAGGAAACAGCTGATCGGATGACAGAAAACAAACTAACGCTCGTTAAGAGAACGAGCTCGTTAGATGTGAAACTGCAGCGAGGCGTCGCTCTGCAGCCAATCAGTGAGACGCGGCTGTGGCTCAGGAGGTAGAGCGGTCGTCCTCCAATTGGAAGGTTGGCAGTTCGATTCAGTTCCTCAAGTCTACATGTCGATGTGTCCTTGGGCAAGACACTTAACCCCTAGTTGCTCCCGTTGCTGTGCCAACGGTGTATGAATGCGAGTGAATGGTTAGATTCCTCCTGATGTGCAGGTTGGCACCCTGCGTGGTAGCTGCCTGCCATCAGTGTATGAATGTGTGTGAATGTGGTGAATGAGTTGTAGTGTAAAGCGCTTTGAGTGGTTGAAAAGACTAGAAAGGCGCTATATAAGTACAGTCCATTTACCATTTACCATTTACCGAGTCAAAAACGGATCCAAACACAAACAAATAAACTAATAAAACATCTACTCAACACACAGATTCAAACTGTAATCAACGATGCATTCATGTCACGTTTGACACAGTTGGAAATATCAGCTTCCAGTCAGATGTTTAACCAATAACGTGCTGGATGAATTCACTGAACCTGAACTTTATAACTATATTTATATTTACATTATGTTTATTAAACAGTATATATATATATATTAAAATGTATAAGTGGAATCTGGACTGTTTATATGTTGTGTGATGTTTCCTCTCTGGGATTAATGATGTGACTCTCTGAAAGATGGAGAATTAATATTTGTTTGATGATCAGATTTCTGAGATTATTAATATTTCAGCGTTATCTCCAACAGACACACGTGTGTTTGTAAACAGGAAGTGATGAAACCGATAGAAAGAGTCACTGTAAGGTCACTCTGAGCTCTTCAAGCAACTTTCAGCTTCAGGTGTTATATACCTGTAACACACAGGACAGGTGTTATATACCTGTAACACAGGACAGGTGTTATATACCTGTAACACACAGGACAGGTGTTATATACCTGTAACACAGGACAGGTGTTATATACCTGTAACACACAGGACAGGTGTTATATACCTGTAACACAGGACAGGTGTTATATACCTGTAACACAGGACAGGTGTTATATACATGTAACACAGGACAGGTGTTATATACCTGTAACCCAGGACAGGTGTTATATACCTGTAACACAGGACAGGTGTTATATACCTGTAACACAGGACAGGTGTTATATACCTGTAACACACAGGACAGGTGTTATATACCTGTATACAGGACAGATGTTATATACCTGTAACCCAGGACAGGTGTTATATACCTGTAACACAGGACAGGTGTTATATACCTGTAACACAGGACAGGTGTTATATACCTGTAACACACAGGACAGGTGTTATATACCTGTATACAGGACAGATGTTATATACCTGTAACACAGGACAGGTGTTATATACCTGTAACACAGGACAGGTGTTATATACCTGTAACACAGGACAGGTGTTATATACCTGTAACACAGGACAGGTGTTATATACCTGTAACACAGGACAGGTGTTATATACCTGTAACACACAGGACAGATGTTATATACCTGTAACACAGGACAGGTGTTATATACCTGTAACACAGGACAGATGTTATATACCTGTAACACAGGACAGGTGTTATATACCTGTAACACACAGGACAGGTGTTATATACCTGTAACACAGGACAGGTGTTATATACCTGTAACACAGGACAGGTGTTATATACCTGTAACACAGGACAGGTGTTATATACCTGTAGCACAGGACAGATGTTATATACCTGTAACACACGGGACAGGTGTTATATACCTGTAACCCAGGACAGGTGTTATATACCTGTAACACACGGGACAGGTGTTATATACCTGCGTACCTGTATACAGGTATATTACAGGTGTTATAGTCTTACCTTGACAGTCTGGTCTAAGGAGGCGGTGGCGACTCTGGCCTGAGCTCCCATGAGGCCACAGTGCAGGTCTGTGATTGGTAGAGAGTGACGAGACAGGATGTGACGTGGCTCAGCGGTTTGGTTCAAATCCAGCTGGATCACACTGAAACACACACAATAACACACACTGTTACACACACAGTAACACACACTGTTACACACAATAACACACACTGTAACACACACTGTTACACACACAGTAACACACACTGTAACACACACTGTTACACACACAATAACACACACTGTTACACACAATAACACACACTGTAACACACACAGTCAGATCACACTGTAACACACACAGTAACACACACAGTAACACACAGTTACACACACAGTAACACACACAGTAACACACAGTTACACACACAGTAACACACACTGTTACACACAATAACACACACTGTAACACACACTGTTACACACACAATAACACACACTGTAACACACACTGTAACACACACTGTCAGATCACACTGTAACACACACTGTTACACACACAGTAACACACACTGTTACACACACTGTAACACACACTGTAACACACACTGTAACACACACAGTGAGTCAGTTTAATCTCTTCGTTATTTATTTTTTCATTACGTCTTATTTCACAGAGTTCAGCCGCCTGACATCCTGACAGGCTGTAAACTTCTACAGATTCTTGTCTCTAAATAATCTAAACACATAACTGAAGGACACAAAGCTGCAACTGACACGCTGCTGCTTGATACAGCCGACTAAACTCCCATGTTTTACTGACAGCAGACGTTTTACTGACAGGAGGTTTTAGTGAAAGGACGTTTTAGTGACAGGAGGTTTTACTGACGGGACGTTTCAGTGACAGGAGGTTTTAGTGACAGATGTTTTACTGAGTAGATTTTTACTGGCAGATGTTTTACTGGCAGCAGATTTTTAGTGACAGTAGATTTTTACTGACAGATGTTTTACTGAGAGATGTTTTACTGACAGCAGACGTTTTAGTGACAGGAGGTTTTACTGACGGGACGTTTTAGTGACAGGAGGTTTTACTGACGGGACGTTTTAGTGACAGATGTTTTACTGAGTAGATTTTTACTGGCAGATGTTTTACTGGCAGCAGATGTTTTACTGACAGATGTTTTACTGACAGACAGTGGTCACGTGGTCACCAGGTGGTTAAATGGTCACCAGATGGTTAAATGGTCACCTGTCTGTAGAGGCTGATGCAGGTGTGAAGCTGAGTCAGTGTTAGAGCTCCACCTGCTGGACACTCAGCAGCACAGCACAAAACCTTTACAATCAGCTGCTGATCAGAAGTGAGATCAATATGAACAGATCCCAAAAATCAATAATGTTTGTTTGATGCTGACGGAGCTCAAACTGATCATGTGATCAATCTGATATTAATGCTTAATACAGTCGACTAAACTCCAATGTTTTAGTGACAGGTTTTAGTGACAGGACATTTTAGTGACGGGACGTTTTAGTGACTGGACGTTTTAGTGACAGATGTTTTACTGAGTAGATTTTTACTGACAGATGTTTTACGGACAGCAGATGTTTTACTGACAGATGTTTTATTGACAGCAGATTTTTACTGACTGATGTTTTACTGACAGGACGTTTTAGTGACAGGACGTTTTACTGACAGTAGATGTTTTACTGACAGATGTTTTAGTGACAGAACGGTTTAGTGACGGGAGGTTTTACTGACAGGACGTTTTAGCGACAGTAGATGTTTTACTGACAGATGTTTTAGTGACGGGACGTTTTACTGACAGGATGATTTACTGGTAGGACTTTTTACTGACAGGACGTTTTAGTGACGGGAGGTTTTACTGACGGGACGTTT
Source organism: Scomber scombrus (assembly GCF_963691925.1). Lineage (NCBI taxonomy): Eukaryota > Metazoa > Chordata > Actinopteri > Scombriformes > Scombridae > Scomber > Scomber scombrus. The sequence continues at coordinate 32,769,947 of NC_084977.1, read as the reverse complement.
TACGGACAGCAGATTTTTACTGACAGGATGTTTTAGTGACAGCAGATTTTTACTGACAGATGTTTTACTGACAGACAGTGGTCACATGGTCACCAGGTGCTCACATGGTCACCTGTCTGTATAGAGACTGATGCAGGTGTGAAGCTGAGTCAGTGTTAGAGCTCCACCTGCTGGACACTCAGCAGCACAGCACAAAACAGCAGATTTTTAATGACAGGACGTTTTACTGATAGATGTTTTACTGACAGATGTTTTACTGACAGGACGTTTTACTGACAGATGTTTTACTGACAGATGTTTTAGTGACAGGACGTTTTAGTGACAGGGTGTTTTATTGACAGCAGATGTTTTATTAACAGTAGATTTTTACTGACAGGATGTTTTACTGGCAGGTTTTAGTGACAGGAGGTTTTACTGACAGCAGATGTTTTACTGACAGCAGATCATTTACTGACAGACAGTGGTCACATGGTCACCAGGTGCTCACATGGTCACCTGTCTGTATAGAGACTGATGCAGGTGTGAAGCTGAGTCAGTGTTAGAGCTCCACCTGCTGGACACTCAGCAGCACAGCACAAAACAGCAGATGTTTTAATGACAGGACGTTTTACTGACAGATGTTTTACTGACAGATGTTTCAGTGACAGGATGTTTTACTGACAGGATGTTTTAGCGACAGTAGATGTTTTACTGACAGATGTTTTACTGACAGGACGTTTTAGTGACGGGAGGTTTTACTGACAGGACGTTTTAGCGACAGTAGATGTTTTACTGACAGATGTTTTACTGACAGGACGTTTTACTGACAGTAGATGTTTTACTGACAGGACGTTTTAGCACCAGGACGTTTTACTGACAGGACGTTTTACTGACAGATGTTTTACTGACAGACAGTGGTCACATGGTCACCAGGTAATCACATGGTCACCTGTCTGTATAGAGACTGATGCAGGTGTGAAGCTGAGTCAGTGTTAGAGCTCCACCTGCTGGACACTCAGCAGCACAGCACAAAACAGCAGATTTTTAATGACAGGACGTTTTACTGACAGATGTTTTACTGACAGATGTTTTACTGACAGGATGTTTTACTGACAGATGTTTTACTGACAGGACGTTTTAGTGACAGGGTGTTTTATTGACAGCAGATGTTTTATTAACAGTAGATTTTTACTGACAGGACGTTTTACTGGCAGGTTTTAGTGACAGGAGGTTTTACTGACAGCAGATGTTTTACTGACAGCAGATCATTTACTGACAGACAGTGGTCACATGGTCACCAGGTGGTTAAATGGTCACCTGTCTGTATAGAGACTGATGCAGGTGTGAAGCTGAGTCAGTGTTAGAGCTCCACCTGCTGGACACTCAGCAGCACAGTACAAAACCTTTACAATCAGCTGCTGATCAGAAGTAAGATCAATATGAACAGATCAGTGTCTCATATAGGTGTGTGTCCTACAGGTGTTCACTACAGGTGTCTGTGCTACAGGTGTGTGTCCTACAGGTGTGTCTCATACAGGTGTGTGTCCTGCAGGTGTTCCCTACAGGTGTGTGTCCTACAGGTGTGTGTCTCATACAGGTGTGTGTCCTACAGGTGTGTGTCCTGCAGGTGTGTGCCTGCAGGTGTGTGTCCTACAGGTGTGTCTCATACAGGTGTGTGTCCTACAGGTGTGTGTCCTGCAGGTGTGTGCCTGCAGGTGTGTGTCCTACAGGTGTTCCCTACAGGTGTGTGTCCTACAGGTGTTCGCCTACAGGTGTGTGTCCTACAGGTGTGTGTCCTGCAGGTGTGTGTCCTGCAGGTGTGTGTCCTGCAGGTGTGTGTCCTGCAGGTGTGTGTCCTGCAGGTGTGTGTCCTACAGGTGTTCCCTACAGGTGTGTGTCCTGCAGGTGTGTGTCCTTCAGGTGTTCCCTACAGGTGTGTGTCCTGCAGGTGTGTGTCCTACAGGTGTTCCCTACAGGTGTGTGTCCTGCAGGTGTGTGTCCTTCAGGTGTTCCCTACAGGTGTGTGTCCTGCAGGTGTGTGTCCTGCAGGTGTGTGTCCTACAGGTGTTCCCTACAGGTGTGTGTCCTGCAGGTGTGTGTCCTTCAGGTGTTCCCTACAGGTGTGTGTCCTGCAGGTGTGTGTCCTACAGGTGTGTGTCGTACCTGCACAGACTCCACACCAGAGCCAGGTTATCTTTTGCTCCGGACACAAAGTGACTGCTGTCGTCTGTGAACTTCAGACAGGTGACATCCTGATAGTGACGACTGAGGACGGAAAGCAGTTTACCTGTGGACACCTGACCAATCAGAGAGCAGAGAGAGAGAGACATCAGATACACCTGACCAATCAGAGAGAGAGAGAGAGAGAGAGAGAGAGAGATCAGATACACCTGACCAATCAGAGAGAGAGAGAGAGATCAGATACACCTGACCAATCAGAGAGCAGAGAGATCAGATACACCTGACCAATCAGAGAGCAGAGAGATCAGATACACCTGACCAATCAGAGAGAGATCAGATACACCTGACCAATCAGAGAGCAGAGAGAGAGACATCAGATACACCTGACCAATCAGAGAGCAGAGAGAGACATCAGATACACCTGACCAATCAGAGAGCAGAGAGAGAGACATCAGATACACCTGACCAATCAGAGAGCAGAGAGCGATAAGATACACCTGACCAATCAGAGAGCAGATACACCTGACCAATCAGAGAGCAGATACACCTGACCAATCAGAGAGCAGAGTGGTGTTTAGATTAGAACCAGAGAAGAAGAAGCGTCTCACCTCCCACAGGTAAACAGCCTCAGACACACCTGCAGCCAGGAAGAGTCCATCAGGTGATGTAGTCAGACATGTGACCACACCTGGACACACCAGCTTCTGCTGCAGCTGATCCTGGACCACAAACAGGAAGTAAAACAAGAATTAAAAAACAAGAAGAAGAAGAAGATGTTTACATTCAGTCAAAACTTAATAAAACTAGAAGGAGGAAAAAATAAATAAAAGTGTCATTTTTGCATTTTGACTAGAGGATCATAACAGAGCTTTAATATTAATAATGAATAAAGTCAAGTTTGATTCTGATATCTGAATTTTACTTTAGTGTTTATTTTATTTTCCTCCATCTGAACACTAATATCTGAACTTTCTCTTCACATTGTCAAACAGACTCGTTATTAGTTTATAAAAAGAAGACATGAGGTGTAAATAAGTATGTTTATTAGTTATATATATAGTGTATTATATATTAGTTATATATATATAGTGTATTATATATTAGTTATATATATGTAGTGTATTATATATTAGTTATATATATATATAGTGTATTATATATTAGTTATATATATATGTAGTGTATTATATATTAGTTATATATACAGTATGTAGTGTTTGGTACCAGATGTGTCTAGTGAGGATTAGTTCATGTTAAATCAAACAGAGGTTTCATTCTGCAGCAGAACCAGCTGAATATTATCTCTATATCACTAGAAGCATTTTAGTTTTTATAACATTAATAATTCTGTTTAAATAAAAACTAAAAGCCTGTCATCCATCACTCTTCCTCGATATGTGTTATTGATGTTTTCTGAAGTTTATAAGAAGCTAAAATAAAACATTTCTGAGCATTTATACCTGCGACCACCGCCGAGGTCACACAGACCTCAGTTACCTTATTACACATTATTATCTACTATGGAAGATGCTCTATTTAGTGGAGGTGTGTTTATATATCTGATCAAATCTGAGCAGCGTTTCCCACAACATTTTGAGAGATTATGGTGTTTGGATCTCAGTCCGACCCTCTAACGGGGTCCAGGGGTCCATTTCTAAACCACATGCATCATCATTCATGTAGACGTCCGGATGACAGATTCCAGTCCCGGACCTTCTAGCTTCAATGTTTATGAACTATGTGCTTCTCTCTCTCTCTCTCTCTCTCTCTCTCTCTCCTCTCCTTCCTCTCTCTCCTCTCCTTCCTCTCTCTCCTCTCTCTCCTCTCCTCTCTCTCCTATCCTTCCTCTCTCTCCTCTCTCTCCTCTCTCTCTCCTCTCTACCCCAACCGGTCGAGGCAGATGTTCTCCCACTTTGAGTCTGGTTCTGGTTCTGGTTCTGAGGGTTCTTCCTGTTTAAAGGGAGTTTTTTCTTGCCATTGTCACTAAGTGCTGCTCATGTGTGAATGTTGTGTCTCTTTAAAATGAAACCTGAAGAGTTCGGTTTAGACCTGCTCTATGTGGAAAGAGCCTTGAGATGACTTTGTTGTGATTTGGCGCTTTATAAATAAAGATTGATTGATTGATTCAGCAGCACTCTGAGAGCAACATTAATGTTGTGCTCTAAACAGGTTAGTGCTTTATTAATGTAACTACTGGTTGTGTTTAGATATCAATGATGAAGACACACTAACAGCATGAGAGACAGACCAGTTTATAAATGATCCAATCAAACCATCAATAAAGACTGAAGCTCATATTTCAGCTCTGAGACAAAGAGAGAAGTGATTATCTGAGTTTAACTAGTTCAGCAGCTGTGGTTCAGGATGAGATGCTTTACAGATGTTATGGAGATTATACAGATGTTCAGCTCACTGTGAAACTGTGGAGGCATAAATTACACTATGATGGACCGCTAGAGTCTAGATAAGTGATGAGAAACACAGTCTGATACTGCCATATACCTGAGTACACCTGAGTATACCTGAGTATATCTGAGTACATCTGAGTATATCTGAGTATATCTGAGTATATCTGAGTATATCTGAGTATACCTGAGTATACCTGAGTATACCTGAGTACACCTGAGTACATCTGAGTATATCTGAGTATACCTGAGTACACCTGAGTACATCTGAGTATATCTGAGTACACCTGAGTACACCTGAGTACACCTGAGTACATCTGAGTATATCTGAGTACACCTGAGTATATCTGAGTATATCTGAGTACATCTGAGTATATCTGAGTACATCTGAGTACATCTGAGTACATCTGAGTACACCTGAGTACATCTGAGTACATCTGAGTACACCTGAGTACATCTGAGTACATCTGAGTACATCTGAGTACATCTGAGTACATCTGAGTACATCTGAGTACATCTGAGTACACCTGAGTATATCTGAGTATATCTGAGTATATCTGAGTATATCTGAGTATATCTGAGTATACCTGAGTATATCTGAGTACATCTGAGTACATCTGAGTATATCTGAGTATCTAGGTGAATCTGCATCTTCTACCTGGCGGCTGACAGACTGTTACCATGGTAACCCGCTCTGGGTCCAGGTATAACCAGGATGTATAACCCTATGCATGCAGGTGTGTGTTAGATCTGTTGACCGGTACCTTCCTCTGGATCTCCCACACGTTGATGAAGTTCTTCCCCAGCTGAGCA
>NC_084977.1:32744569-32762069 GCF_963691925.1 Scomber scombrus | reverse complement strand
TCATTTTAAACTTTAATCTGTTTTTTTGTCTTTGATCAAAAGAAAAAACAACAGAAATATTTAAATGTTTTTATTTGGTTGAAACTTTAAACGTCTGCAGAGTTTCTATCATGTGATTATTAATTAATGACCCTTTAAATGTCACTTAATGACGTCATCATGTGATCAGCTGTTTCACGTTGATGATCAGGATCAATGATGAAGCTGCTGGCTGTCATGTGATCAGTTTATCTCAGCTGTGATTGGCTGCTAACAGACGTCATCAGTCAGCTGATTAACAGCTGATCAGTCATGTGATCAATAATCAATCAGCATCTAAACCTTTAATGAGTTTCTCCATTAAATCCTGATCATGTGAAACTAATCTTTAAATCATTCAATGTGATTATTAAAGGTGATGAGTTAGTTTGATTAAAGTGAATTAAATACAAATATAATAATAATAAACTCCTTTAACTAACATTAAGGGTTAAATATCATGACTTTAATTAAAATGTTAATCTAATTATAAGACATTAATATCAGTTATTAATCATTTAAATTCACGTACAAATCTCAAGTTTATAAAAACATAAAATCTATGAAATGTTCAAAATGTTTAAAATGTTTAAAATGTTTAAAATGTTTAAAATGTTTAAAATGTTTAAAATGTTTAAAATGTTTAAAACTAAGCAGCAGAAATGTTAAATAATAAGATAAAAACATGAATTCTCCATTATTTCACTCATCTGAATTCCATTAAATAAATAAAATAAAAATACAATCAAATTATAAAATATTTAAAGAACAAACACATAAAAATGCAAAACTATAGGAGTAAAAGATAAATTAATAAAAATGTATGTTGTCCTGGATTATAATAAATAAATAAATAAATAAATGACTCCTCCTGTAGGAACCGGATGTGGCCAGCAGGGGGCGCCGCAGCATCATGAAACATGTTTAAACGTATGAAGCAGTTTGTTATGTCTGGTTTGTTCCTGCTGGAGCCTCAGACAGACTTTAACATCCTGAATCACACTGAACCAGACATTTACTGTTCAGACAAGCTGCTGTAAACATTCAAACAAGCTGCAGATTAAAACGTTTCATCATCTTTAAAAAAAACATCCAGGAAATCTTTTCAGTCAAAAGTTTCACTGAAGGTTTATTTATAGATTAAAACTCATATTAGATGGTTAAAATGCTTAAAAGTTTAGTTTCATACCTTAAAGATTTAAATCTGAAGCATAAATCTCCTTAAACATGAATTATAAGCTGATATTTCCTCTTTATTCACATTTAAAGGTTTATTTTAATCTGAACTTTTACCTGAAAACTTCCTTAAAGTTTAATTTCAGAATTTAAATGTTTCTTTAAAACCTCTTTAAACTTTTGTAATGTTTTGGAGCTCATGTATTTTGGGTTAGGGTTAAGGTTAGGGTTAGGAGACTTTATTTATTAATAAGTGAATTAAAACAAACTGTAGTTGAAATTAAATCCTGCAGGTTTGTTCTGGATTATTTTTCTCCTTCATAGAAACTTAATAAAGACTCATAGAAGCACCTAAACCCCCTTAATGAGCCCTGAAACCTCCCTAAACACCCCTGCACCCCCCCTGCTGCACCCTCCACCCGCGTGCATGTGCCTCTCCTCAGGGAACCGGTTGCACAGAGAGTCCCGGGCCGGTTGCCCAAACATGTCCTGCAGGTTTCACCGCTGCAGAGTCACAGCGCGGCCACCAGGGGGCGACTGATACCAGCCAAACTCTGCAGACTGCGTGTGTGTGTGTGTGTGTGTGTGCGTGTGTGTGCGTGCGTGAAGCATGCATGCAGCAGAATCAGTGACTGTTTACAGACATGAAGTTTGATTATTGATTATTGATTATTGATTATTGATCAGCGTGTCTGCAGCTGCATGAACTCAGCTGTGAAATGAATAAAACACAAACATGATGTTTATAAAATCTATTATATATTATATATTATATATTATATATATATATATATATATAATATTGTTTTTTATAACTGTCTTCTTTCATAACTTAAAGTAACACCACAGTTACACAATGCAGCTCGTGCTCTCTGGCACGCGGGAGGGTCACCTGCTTAACTTCTGCAAGAAACTGCTGTTTAAAAGAAACAGACCCAGTGTGTGTGTGTATGTGTGTGTGTGTTACTGTATGTGTGTGTGTGTGTGTGTGTGTGTGTGTGTGTTACTGTATGTGTGTGTCTGTTACTGTATGTGTGTGTGTGTGTGTGTGTGTGTGTGTGTGTGTGTGTGTGTGTGTGTGTGTGTGTGTGTGTGTGTGTGTGTGTGTTTCAGGTGAAAATCTCCAGCAGCTCCTGGGAATGGGGAGGAGGTGCTGGAAATTCCTCCAGCTCCCAGTAAACAAACTGGGAGAGTGTGAGGAGAGAGAGGAGGGAGGAGGAGGGGGGGGGCAGCGGGGGATTCTCCGAAACTACCCACGTGGGATCACCGGCGTCTGCTGCGCGCTCAGCCAATGGGCGCAGAGTCCGGGGGATCTATTGACAGCTGCGGACCAATCAGAGAGCGAGCTGCCGGGCTCGGTCACGCCCGCTGCGGAGGACAGAATAAAAGCGCGTGACTGAGATCTCGCAGCACAGATCTGCCTGGACGCACAGACTCACTGCACGCGCTCTCTCTGCTGCACCGGGACCGGATCTTTGATACCGAGCTGGATTACCGTTTCACTGGGACTTTATCACTCCGGGACTTTAGCAGCCTCTCAGCTGTGGATCTTATTTCTTATCCTGGATCTAGTGGATTATTTTACTGACTTCAACATGACTCTGGAGGAAGTCATCGGATCCAATAGCACCGAGAAAAAGTACGTTTCCTCTGTCTGCACGAGCGCCTCATAGTATATAATAACTATAATATGATATAATAGAATATGATGTAATGTAATGTAATATAATATAATATGATATAATGTGATATAATGTCTTTATGCTACAAAGAGCAACCACTGAGCTTCCGTCCTTAAATGTGCAGAAACAATAATAAATAAATAATTAATGCACTTTAATGCATTTATAACCTGTAGACTGAGTTTTACAGTTAATCGATATGTTTTTAATAGATTATAGATTATATTCACAGTCATGTTTTGTGCTCGCTGTGCGGGTCCGGTCACGTTTCTAACCGTGCATTTGTGTGTGTGTGCGCGTGCAGGATGGAGACGGTGAGTCAGGCTCTGGAGGAGCTGCTGGTCGCTGCTCAGAAACAGGACTGTCTCACGGTGGGAGTCTACGAGTCCGCCAAGCTCATGAATGTGTAAGTACAGTTTATTAATAACGCAGCGTGATGATGATGATGATGATGATGATGATGATGATGTGGTAGAGCTGGGTAATATCGTGATATGATATAAGAGTCTTTTCCTGCTTTTAAAGGTGCATTACAGTAAAATGATGCACTTTACCAGATTGTACTATTATTAACCTTTGACCCACTTTATCATTATATTGATTATTGATTATTATTATTATTGATTACTGATGATTATTTATCACTAATCTCATTTTATGATCCTTACAATACTGTTTTAATATCGATATCGCGATATTTTCACCAAATATCGCGATATTAGATTTTTATCTATATTGCCCAGCTCTATGATGATGGTGATTATTGATGATGGTGATGATGATGAAGATGACCCTGACATTGACCCTCTCTCTCTCTCTCTCTCTCCTCCCTGCAGAGATCCAGACAGTGTGGTTCTGTGTGTTCTGGCTACAGATGAGGAAGATGAAGGAGACATCGCGCTGCAGATCCACTTCACTCTTCTTCAGGCTTTCTGCTGCGACAACGACATCAACATCCTGCGCGTCTCCGGCATGCGGCGCCTCGCTCAGCTGCTGGAGGACGACGTTACCGACGGCAACGGCAACGAGCCCCGTGACCTGCACTGCATCCTGGTCACCGTAAGTCCACTTCCTGTCCCGAGCTGTGATGTCATCATCATATCGTAATCACGTCGTTCTCTGTATCTGTGTGACGTCATTAACGGTAACCCTTCCCGTTACAGAACCCCCCGGTGCAGCCGCTACAGTGCCAGGCCCTGCAGGACGTCGGCAGCTTCTGTGAGGAGAGCCGCTGCAGGAACCAATGGGTTCCGAGTCTGGAGCTGACGGCTCGCTGAGCAGAACCGAGCTGAGCCGAGTCAGACCGCTGCGGAGCGGAGAGAAGAAGTGGAAACAGTCCAAACAGCCGCCTCGTGCAGAAGAGGACTAACGGTGTTTGAGTGATGAGGGAACCGGAACCGAATAGAACCGGCCGGAACCGAACAGAACCGGAACCGACCGGACCAGAACCGACCGGCCTCTCAGCCTGATGTGATTGGTTAGCGCGGTGCGTGAGCTGCCGGTGCCTGGCGGTTTGTGGAGGCGCGTGCAGGACGGTCCTGCAGAGACTTTGGGGGCGGAGCTACTGTCATGTGACTGGCGGCAGCTGTCATGTGACTGGCGGCAGCTGTCATGTGACTGGCAGCAGCCGTCATGTGACTGGCGGCAGCCGTCATGTGACTGGCGGCAGCTGGATGAAGTGAACAGCTGTGTGCAGGTGAAGCAGATGTTCGCTCACCTGTCTGCACAATGAACTGAACAAAGCTACGGAGCAGTGATGTCATATCCTGTTGTTTTATTGTTATGATGATGTCATGAAGTCACACACTGACCTGATTATTTAATATGAAGAGTTCTAATATAAAGCTGATCACATGTTTATTGATATGATGAATAAATTATTGATGGAAGTTACTGATTTCTGAGTGGTTCATCCAGGAGGTGTGTGTGTGTGTGTGTGTGCGTGTGTGTGTGTGTGTGTGTGTGTGTGTGAATCATCATTTGCAGAGATGAGTCACAGCATTGATCTGTGTGTTCTCTTCTATTTAAACGTGTCAATGAGCTGATGGGAAAAACAGCAGAGGGACAAAAGTATGAGTTCAAGCTAAACTAAGGTTCTTTATCTCCTCACATATAATTATAATGTTTCATATTATTTATTAGACAGATGCAGCAGATGTTCACTGCAGGGATTTAACCACAGCTCTAATCACTAAGAGACAATTCATCATTTGATCCATGAAATGTGTGAAAGTTGCTTCTTCATAACAACCAACAGTCTAAAAACCTCAAAGAGAAGAAAGTTGTCAGTCATAAAGGAGCATGTTTGCTTTGTTCTTTTTCTTTCTCTTTAATTGGATGAAATGAATCATAAAGAGAGAAACTGAGCATCAAAACTATTGCTAATTAACTTTCAGTCAGTAGATTCTGTCAGTTCTGCTTCCAGCTTTGACTCAGACATTTAATCTGTAGTTTACTGAACAGGAAGTGATCATCAAACATCTGCTGCACAGACTGAAACCTGCATGATTCCTCCTGTTCATACTGACCATTAGAAGATCCCTTCATCATGTTTACTGTAATGATTCCTCCTGTTCATACTGACCATTAGAAGATCCCTTCATCATGTTTACTGTAATGATTCCTCCTGTTCATACTGACCATTAGAAGATCCCTTCATCATGTTTACTGTAATGATTCCTCCTGTTCATACTGACCATTAGAAAACATTCATGCACGGAGAGTAAAAACCTCTTTGTGTGTCGGTGGATCTTCACGCTGCCTCCGTTTCCATGGTGACGGCTGGAGCGTGTGTGTGTGTGTGTGTGTGAGGAGGCAGTTAGTTCTCATCATGTAGGAGTTGAACCTTCAGTCGTGTTGCTGCCTTGCTTTTAGTTGCAGGCAGAGAGGTCAAGACTCATTCCTAAAAAAGAAGAAGAACATCCAGCTTCAGTTTCTCTGGCTAGCAGTTTCCCTCTGCTTCCAGTCTTTATGCTAAGCTAAGCTAATCATATGGATGCTTCCAGTCTTTATGCTAAGCTAAGCTAAGCTAAGCATGTGGACACTTTCAGTCAGAAGAGGTTTAGTTTCAGTTGCAGCTCTGTAGACTATTGTTCCTTCTTTGGCAGTATATCATCTGTTCATCATCTCCTCATGTAAATATGAACTAGAGTTATATGTTTTATGTTACATGACACAAACAGATGCAGCTGCTGAATATAAATACAGTCATCAGTCTAAAGTCCTGGAGCAATAATAAAGATATAAGAACTCTAACAGCTGATAGAAGTTTATTTATTTACATCTATCAGTCTGTGGAGAGAAAGAATGGAAGGAAGGAAAGGAGGAAGGAAAGGATGAAGGAAGAAGGAAGGATATAAGGAATGAAGGAGGGAGGGAGGAAAGGAAGGAAGGAAGGAAGGATAGAAGGAAGGAAAGAAAGAGAGAGGAAGGAAAGAAATAGGAAGGAAAGAAAGAGAGAAGGAGGGAGGAAGGAAGGACAGATGGAAGGAAGGAAGGTAGGAGGGAGGGAGGGAGGGAGGAAACAAGGAAGGAGGGAGGGAGAGAGAAAGGAAAAGAGGAAAGGAGGAAGGACGGAGGGAAGGAAAGAAGGAGGGAGGGAGGAAGGACGGACAGAAGGAAGCGAGGAAAGAGAGAGGAAGGAACGAAAGAGAGAAGAAGGAAGGAAGGAAGGAAGGACAGAAGGAAGGAAGGAAGGAACAGTCAAAACAGACGGGGTCAATTTGACCCGGGAGGACGACAGGAAGGTTAAATAAAGTCTGATTGGGCAACAAATGAAAGTATAAATCAACATGAAGTGTGTCAGTAAGAGTTAAAACATGCTGAGCTCTACTGCAGAATGTTTCAGTGTTTCCCTCCATTAACCAGAACAAAGCACACATATATAAACACATATAAACATATATATATATATATCTATATATATATATATATATATATATATATATTGACTCAGAGAGGGAACAGTGTGTGTCTGTGGTCGTGCAGCCGCTGCCGTGATGTCACATCCTGATGTCACATCCTGTTGTAGTGGGGACTCCGGCGCTGTGCTGACGCCACCGACTGTTTGTTTTGGCACCAGGTCGCTGCTACCGAGCCAGGACCAACTCCTCCAGGTGACGGACAGCTGGGCTCGGCCAATCAGCAGCCGGGATCCAGAATGAAGTAAAAACAACTTTAAGCTGTTGTTATCTGACTCAGTGAGGTTACATCGCTGTCGTCATGGAGACTCACCAAGCTTCACACATGAACAGTTTTACTTCTTATGCTTCAGATAAAGTTTAATACTGTTGTAAAGTACTTTTAAATGAATATTACTGAACATCATTAACAGACAGACACTCAGCAGTTATATAGAAACATGCAAAACATAATTAATGTAATTCTATGTAAAGTAAAGTGTGTGAAGGTTGAACCCTTACATTCTATTCTGCATCATATTTGACCCATTTTTTACATTTGAGAGCTTTAAAAACACCAAACACACTTTTATTATAGTCACACTTTTCCTAATGTGACCCTCAGTTTATAAACATGGAAATAAAATCCATCTTTTATTATTTTTGTGCAGCTGTTTGTTCTCCTGGATCATAAACAGTCTTTTCTTCTATAAGAGGAATCAAACATTTATGATTAATGACTGACGGGGAGTTTATGAATGTTAATTAATGTAGAGACTAATTATGAGGGAGATTATGAGAAGTTTATAAAGAGTTTAACCCTCCTGTTGTCCTCTGGTCAAGGAAGGACAGGAGGAAGGAAGGAAGGAAAGGAAAGGAGTAAGGAAGGAGGGAGGAAGGAAGGAAGTAAAGGAGGTAGGAAGGAAGGACAGGAGTAAGGAAGGAGGGAGGAAGGAAGTAAAGGAGGAAGGAAGGAAGGAAAGGAGTAAGGAGGGAGGGAGGAAGGAAGGAAGGAAAGGAGTAAGGACGGAGGAAGGAAGGACGGAAGGAAAGGAATAATGAAGGAAGGAAGGAAGGAAAGAGTAAGGAGGGAGGGAGAAAGGAAAGGAGGAAGGAATGAAGGAAAGAAAGGAGTAAGGAGGGAAGGAAGTAAAGAAAGGAGTAAGGAAGGAAGGAAATGAGTAAGGGAGGAAGGAAGGAAGGAAGGAGGGAAGGAAAGAAGGAGGGAGGGAGGAAGGAAGGACAGAAAGAAGGAAGAAAGGGGGATGGAGGAAGGAAAGAAGGAAGGGAGGAAAGAGATGGGGTCAATGTGACCCGAGAGGACAACAGGAGGGTTAAGGGAGTAAAGTTATTTAATGTCTTAGAGGATTCAGAGACTGTGTGTGTGTGTGTGTGTGTGTGTGTGTGTGTGTGTGTGTGTGTGTGTGTGTGTGTGTGTTGTTGTTGATGATGTTTCATCTGTGAGAAATATGCAGAGAGAAAAGTCATAAATGTGTAAATGTGTGACGTCTGGTTAAAAGGTGGTCGTCACGGTAACAGAATGAACATCAGCTGTTGTGTGTGAGACGACGTGAAGACAAACACGTCACGCCTTCACTGCACACGGAGTGATGTCACACACACACACCTCAGACACACACACACACACACAGAGACATACACACACACCTGCAGACAAACACACACACACACACACAGAGAGACATACACACACACACCTCAGACACACACACACACACACAGAGACATACACACACACCTGCAGACGCACACACACACACAGAGAGACATACACACACACACCTCAGACACACACACACACACAGAGAGACATACACACACACCTGCAGACGCACACACACACACCTCACACACACACACACACACACTCACACACACACACACACACACAAACACACACACACACTCACACACACACACACACACACACACACACACACACACACAGACACACAGACACACACACACACACACACACACACACACACACACACACACACACACACACACACACACACACACACACACACACACACACACTTTGACCAGTTTGTTATAATCCATCAACATATTATCCTCTGATCTAAAATGTAGTTTAAATAATCCATAATTTCTGCTTTATTAACACACAATTGATATAATTGCATTTAAATGAGCCTCAATTCTAAGTGTAAAGTCAAGGAAGGAAGGATGGAAGGGAGGGAGGAAGGAAGGGAGGGAGGAGGAAGAAGAAAGGACGGAGGGAGGAAGGAAGGAGAGAAGGAAGGAAAGGAGAGAGGAAGGAAGGAGGGAGGGAGGGAGGGAGAAAGGAAAAGAGGAAGGGAGGAAGGAAGGAAAGAAGGAAGGAAGGAGGGAGGGAGGGAGGGAGAAAAGAAAAGAGGAAGGGAGGAAGGAAGGAAAGAAGGAAGGGAGGAAGGAAGGAAGGGAGGAAGAAGGAAGGAAAGGAGAGAGGAAGGAAGGAAGGGAGGAAGGAAAGAAGGAACAGTCAAAACAGACGGGGTCAAGTTAACAGTGTAAAGTTTCCTGGCCAACAGGAAGCCAACATGAAGTCAACAGGAAGTCAACAGGAAGGTTAAAGACGGACAGATGAAGGTATAATAAGAGCTTCTGACTCTCTGCTGCAGACTGAAGCCGTTTAATGAAGCTTAAAGATAGAATGAGTGACAGTGACGCTGCTCTGACTGCTGGGACACGGAGAGGATCGCACTCACTTCAGGAATAGCTGCTTTATTTTTACCAGCAGCTATTCCTGTTTCCTCCTCCAGCAGCAGCCGGGCCTCCCCGCTCCCTGCGTCACGTCGCCGTGGAAACAGATGGAGGCCGCCGATTGGAGGGCGAAGGAGGAAGAAAGAGGAACACGTCTGCGCTACGTGGGGAGATTCCTGCTGCCACGTCACTGACCATGTAAGGATGGACAGAAAGAAAGAGGAGGAGAGAGGAAGAGAGGTGAGTCAGTGAGGAGGAGGGAGGGAGTGAGGGAGGAGGAGAGGGAGAGAGGAGAGGAGGGAGGAAGGGAGGAAGAGAGGAGAGGAGAGGAGAGGAGAGGAGGAAGAGAGGAGAGGAGGGAGGAGAGAGATGGAAGAGAGGAGAGAGGAGGAGGGAGGGAGGGAGGGAGGGAGGAGGAGAGGGAGAGAGGAGGGAGGAAGGAGGGAAGAAGAGAGGAAGAGAGGAGAGGAGAGGGAGAGAGGAGGAGAGGAGAGGAGGAGGAAGAGAGGAGAGGAGGAGGAAGAGAGAGGAGGAGAGGAGAGGAGGAGGAAGAGAAACAGTTAATATTCAGCTTTAATAACTGTATTTATTTCAGTTATATTAAAATCAAAGATTTTAGATTTTATTGTGATGTAATCTGCAGAAACCTTCAAATCCTTCAAATCCTTTAAATCCTTTATAACCTTCAGGATCAGAAACCTCAATTAATCACCATGGAAACAGTCCAGGTGTGAAAGGAGGTAAGATTTATTTATTGATCTGCTGCAGAGAGAAACTCACACACTGACACAACAGTAGCAGCATGATGGGGAGGGAAAAAAATAAAAATTATAATAATTTAAAAAAACAAACAAACTAGAAAATTAAATTAAATTAAATGAAATAGAATAGAATAAAATAAAATAATAATAAATAAAATAAAATACAATAAAAACAATTAAAAAAAATAATAAATAAATAAAATAAATAAAATAAATAAAATAAATAAAATAAATAAAATAAATAAAATAAATAAAAATAAAAATAAAAATAAAAATAAAAATAAAAATAAAAATAAAAATAAAAATAAAAATAAAAATAAAAATAAAAATAAAAATAAAAATAAAAATAAAATGAAATGAAATACAATTAAAAAATAAAATAAAAATAAAAATAAAAAGGTACTGGGAGCTGTGGTGCTGTGCAGTCTGATGGTATGAAAGCCCCCCCCCCCGTGCTGTGCAGTCTGATGCCCCCCCCCCCCCCCCCCCACAGTGCTTTGAGGCACGTGGCTGTCTTAAACCAGCAGTCAGCAGCTGTAATGAAGCTGTTTAACTCTGATACTCTGAACTGCTCCTTTAAGCTGCAGCTGAGACATTTCTGACCGGCAGCAACATGAACACAAACCACCACTTCCTGTGTGTGTGTGTGTGTGTGTGTGTGTGTGTGTGCACAGAGGGGGGCTTTTACTGGAAGAGAAAACCAGAAGTTCACTTTCCCTCCCTCTCTTCTTCCTGTCTGCGTGTTTTCAGTCTGATGCGTTTCCTCTTCACTGCTCAAACCGAAACAATCAATCAATCAATAATCAATCATCAGCACGTATATAAGAGGATTTAAACACGTGCAGTCTGCAGCTCACTTCCTGCTCAGCACACACACACTTTTCCAAACATTATCATTCATGCATGCTGCAGACACAGGAAGTGCTGTCAGCTGATGTCGTGACCGCTTCCACCTTCACAGACACATGAGAACCAGAACCTGCAACTCTCAACCATATACATGAAACACATATTAGATATATTACATCCAATGCATTATGATAATACATTATATTAGATGCATTATATTACATACATGCAGTATATTACATGCAGTATATTACATGCATTATATTAAATACATTATATTACATGCATTATATTACATGCATTATATTCCATACATGCATTCTCTGTATATAGTTCTTTGTATTCTTGGAGTCAGAGAAGCTGAACTGAGATCAGCTCAGTTTCTTCACAGCAGGAAATAATCCAGAGTTTCTGTCAATAATCTGATCTCAGTCTCACTGCTTCCTGTTGTCAGACTGCTGCTGTGTGTGTGTGTGTGTGTGTGTGTGTGTGTGTGTGTGTGTGTGTGTGTGTGTGTGTGTGTGTGTGTGTGTGTGTGTGTGTGTGTGTGCAGCCAGTCTGCATTAGTAGTATTATTATTGGTTATTATCATAAACCATCATTAACCATAATAAAAGCATCAGTGCTTCTCTGAGGCTGCAGCCTGCTGACTGTGATGAAGTTAAACTGAGAGTTCAGTGATGCATGTTGATGTTCTTCTCTTCCAGCTTTACTCTGTCATGCTCATTTATTTCCTGCTCCTCAGTGTTCAGTAGGTGAAGTTTAACGTTCAGATGTCATCACATCCCTCTCATGTTACCCAACAACACAACGACACACGTCCATCGTAGCTCTGCAGGATCCTCCGTCTCCTCTTCTCCTCCGTCTCATCTCCTCCTCCGTCTCCTCTTCTCCTCCGTCTCATCTTCTCCTCCGTCTCCTCTTCTCCTCCGTCTCCTCTTCTCCTCCAGCTCATCTTCTTCTCCTCTTCATGGAGGACCCTAACCCATCTCACAGCTGCTCTGAGACGACGTCGCCATGGAAACGTCATCATATCTCATTGTATTTATAATAATAAACATTGTTCTTTGTTCTGATTGAAATGTGATTTCCTTCTTTCAGAGGCACAGATTAGAACTCAGTAATCAGATTACAGTCTGACAGGATTAATGGATCTCTGCTGTTTTATTCTATTTTAACTTCATTTAATTTACAGTTTAACACTTTTAATTGTGATTAATTGTCTTTTTATTTTGCCATTCATTGATTTTCCAAACCTCTCATCTTCTCCAGAGAGTCTAGAAGGAACTTTGAATTGTGTTGTTGTTGAAATGTGACGTTTGCTGCTTAGTAAAGTAAATTATCCACTGTGGGACTAATAAAGGAATAAATTATATTATATTATATTAAACTGTTTCTACGTGTTAAATAAAAAAGACGCAGCGTGAAAGATTCTCAGTTTAACTTTGCATGTTGCTTTTGCTGCTGCAGTAAAGTAATCTGATTACTTTATGTGTGTAATCGTGATTTAATTTCATCTTTCAAGGAACATAAATCAGGTCAAATGTATTTTTATAGGTCAATAATAAAGATCAGGATGTTTCTTTATCACGCATGTTTGGGTTTGTTGTCATGGTGCCGACGCTCCCTTTAGTTTATTACATCATAGATAAATAATAAAGAGATTAAATGACTTCTGTATTAATCTATAAATGTATAAATGTATAAATGTATTAATGTATAAATGTATAAATGTGCAGCTTTGCTCTGAGTCTGAGCGGCTGCATGACGGGAGCAGCGAGCAGCAGACAGAAGCAGCCGATCAGCTGATCAGAGGCAGCAGCAGGTGAGTCTTATCACCTGAGAGCAGATCAAACAGCAGCAGCCAATCAGACGCCTCCGTTCCTCCTTTATGGCTTCCTGTGCAGACTTTATTATTTGTGTCCTGATATCAGCGTCTCTGTCTGTCCTGCAGCTGCGGCTCATAAAGGGCTGCTCTGTCTGCTGTCGCCACGGTAACAGCTGCTGCAGGTGAGCGTTACCTGTTATCACTGATGTCATGAAGCACATTTATAAGATAATAAGAGTTTTTATTAAATATAAAATATATAATATAAACTGGTGAGGTTCCTCAGGGTTGTATTCTGGGTCCTTCATAGTTTCAGTCTCGTTTAAATTGCTTTAAATGATGTTTTTTTGACAGTTGAACAATGAGCTGAAACTCACTATAAAGCTCTGAGGGGGGGGGGGGGGGGGGGGGGCTCTGTCCACTGTCGCCATGGTAACAGGCGGCAGACACACCAACAGACACACCGGCTGCAGGTAAGAGTCACCTGTTATCTGTGATGTCCTGAAGCATCATGGGAGCTGTAGTTCTGATAAGACTTTAAACCAGGGGTGTCAAACATAAGGCCCGAGGGCCAGAACCGGGCCGCCAACGGGTCCAGTCCGGTCTGCTGGATAACTTTATAAAAGTCTGAGCTTTATATTCAGTTATAAGGATTTATTTTCATGGTTTCATTAAGTTATTGTCATTTACAGTTCCAATAAAACACATTTAAATCATTATTGCTGTTATGTTTTCATGTGTTGGTAGAATAGGAAATGATGGTGTGAGATAGTCGAGGTTTAAACTATCTGAATGTTATCAAGAAGCTTCTGTGCAAAAATAATCTGAAAAAACAGACAAAATGTAGTTAAAACTGCTCATTTCTCACAGTAAACAGATGGTTTATTATAGTTGTAGCGACTACGTAGAGACTTCGTAGACTCTTATCTGTGACACGTCCACAAATCTACTGAAGTCCTGACGACGTTTTAATGAAGTTTAAATCAGAAAGGACTGAAAGCAGCTGTTCCACAAACATATAAAAACCCTGATGTGATGTGACTGTGAGCATAAAGTGATGATGATGATGATGATGGTGATGATGATGATGATGAGCTCTACTAACTTCCCTTTGTCCAAATCTCCCGCCGCCACCCGAGTGAACAGGTAAAATAAAGGGAGACCAAACCCATGTGTCAATCACTGCATGTTACGCAATACCTGTTGGCTCCTACAATAGTAAAGATATAATATATGAGCTGAAACTGGGCCGTATGAGGCCTTGAACTATAGTGTGACCCCCCCCCCCCTTTTAAATGCATTAATCTGTTGCCCCCCCCCCTGCCCCCCCCCCCTCATACTGCTCATCAGAAACTTCAGCAGGAAACTGAACTAAACTGTTTGACCCCGAGCTGTAAAGACAAACATCTAAAATCTGTCAGACTTTATTTTAATTGATTGTAAATATGATAAACTTCATTCTTGTTCTTCTGTTTATTTAATGTTGTTTTACAGTTTTATAAATGAACATTCCTCCTGTGTGAATAAAAACATCTTCTATGAATCAACTCAGAGAAACTTTCCCTTCAGAGTTTCCTTCACTTTAATAAACACACTTTTTTTTTGTGAAAGAAACTTTAAAAAAACAAAACAAACAGTAAAAATAGACGATGACGTCATCGAGGTTTAAACACTGAGGAGCTTTTTTCTTCTTCTGCTCTATAAATATCTGCTCTGGAGGCCGGAGGCTATTTTTATCCCAACTGAGACTAAATTAAACTGAGCCGGGCGTCTCCCCCCACTAACCCCCCCCCCCCTCTCCCCCACCACTGCCCCCCCGCCTGTCCCACCGCAGAATAACCCTCCTCCCCCTCACCCCCCCCCCCCCCCCCCCCTCGCTGCCCAGAAGCCAAACCAACTGTTTCCATTCTTCTAGTAAAAGGGTCAAACTCTCTGAGACTAAAGGCTGGTTTCACTCTGATAGATCCACACATACTGCAGCAGTCCTACAGTCACTGTTTAATATCTAACTATCACTGTTTAGTGTTTAATAACTACAGTTTATCTACAGTCTATGTAACAATCAATGTTTAATATATACAGTCTCTATCTAACAGTCACTGCTCTGAAAAAGCAAACTAAAGATAAATCTGAGAATAGAAAGATAATGCATAAAAAAACCTGATTTAATTCACACATAAACTGACATAATGTTGATTATAAAGTTCAGAATCACTTTATCATCAGTCTCCTCTCATCAAGGCTTTGTGAATGTTTTATAATTAGCTTGTTAATTAAGTTATAAACTCTTTATAACTCAATAATCAGCTGTTATAACTGTGTAGTACTTTATAAGTGTTAATGAATGTTTTATGAAGTGTTTACAGTCTCATTAATGACTCATTTATAAACCATTATATAAAACCATTAATCATTTATAAATCCTTCATGAGCAGAGAAACTGATTCTTCTTCAAATGAGTGAACGAAGCTTTTAATGAGAATATTTGAACCTGTTTAACCCTCCTGTTGTTCTCCAGTCAAGGGAGGAAGGGAGGGAGGAAGGGGGAAGGAAAGAAGGAAGGGAGGGAGGAAGAAGGAAAGAAGGAAGGAAGGAAAGGAGGACAGAGGCAAGAAGGAAGGGGGGAAGGTAGGAAGGAAGGACAGAAGGAAGGAAGAAAAGGGGATGGAGGGAGGAAAGAAGGAAGGAAAGGAGGAAGAAAGGAAGGGGGGAAGGAAAGAAGGAAGGGAGGGAAGAAAGTAGGAAGGTAGGAAGGAGGGAGGGAGGGAGAAAGGAAAAGAGGAAGGAAGGAAAGAAGGACAGAGGCAAGAAGGAAGGGGGGAAGGTAGGAAGGAAGGACAGAAGGAAGGAAGAAAAGGGGATGGAGGGAGGAAAGAAGGAAGGAAAGGAGGAAGAAAGGAAGGGGGGAAGGAAAGAAGGAAGGGAGGGAAGAAAGTAGGAAGGTAGGAAGGAGGGAGGGAGGGAGAAAGGAAAAGAGGAAGGAAGGAAAGAAGGACAGAGGCAAGAAGGAAGGGGGGAAGGTAGGAAGGAAGGACAGAAGGAAGGAAGAAAAGGGGATGAGGGAGGAAAGAAGGAAGGGAGGAAAGAAAGAAAGAAGGATGGAGGGAGGAAGGACAGACGGAAGGAAGGAAGGAAGGAAGGAAGGAAGGAAGGAAGGAAGGAAGGAAGGAAGGAAGGAAGGAAGGAAGGAAGGAAGGAACAGTCAAAACAGACGGGATTTAAACATGTTTAATAAATGAAATAAAGAATCATCACCAGCCATTTAAAGCAGTTTAAAGGCGTTTCAGTGCACGTATAGTATAATAACGTGCACACGTATAGTATAATAACGTGCACACGTATAGTATAATAACG
The DNA here is from genome assembly GCF_963691925.1 of Scomber scombrus. Lineage (NCBI taxonomy): Eukaryota > Metazoa > Chordata > Actinopteri > Scombriformes > Scombridae > Scomber > Scomber scombrus. The sequence continues at coordinate 32,745,775 of NC_084977.1, read as the reverse complement.
TGCACACGTATAGTGTAATAACGTGCACACGTATAGTATAATAACGTGCACATGTTGCAGGTCATGGTGTGTTTCCCTGCGGTGGAACCTTCTCCAGAATAAAGCGCTGTGGGTTTGCAGTGAGTTGTTTACTTTGAGGCGTTTTAAAGGTTAGAAGAACAGAACCGACGTGATTGTTAACATTTGCTTCTGCTGACTCCACACTTTAAATGAAAACACACTTTCCTTTCTTTCTTTCTTTCTTTCCTCATCTGAACTTCACAGAGCCGCCTTTCTCTGTGTGGACCAAGCCACAATTACAGGCCGCGTGCTGAGGAACCCCCCCCTCCCTCCCCCTCCCTCACACACACACACACACACACACACACACACACACCCACCACCAGCCTAACCCCACCCACCCCAACCACACTTTGATCTCAAACCAAACGTCCCCTCCCTCGTCCTGCCTGCAGACCACAAACCAGAGCGAGGAGGACTCAGACCTGAATACACCAAATAATGAACAAGCACATTTAAAAGCTTTAAAACATATAAATATATTTATAATCTGAGTCTCTGCTGGAATAAAAACTTCTACTGGTCCTTTATGCAGCGCCTCAGTTCAGCCTCTGTGTGTTAACAGGCTGTTTTAGCTCCTGTCTCTTTAAGACTTCAGTAAATAAAAGTCATAAATAAAATGTTCAGGTGGAGCTCTGAGTTCAGACATGTAGGCAAGATGCAAGATGCAAGATTCAAGATTCAAGATTCAAGATGCAAGAACTTTATTACTCATTTGTGCAGACATAGGAACATTTGTTCATTTTGTTCAGAGAGTGAAGACACAACAGAGACTCATCCATAACACACTTACTTCTCTAGAAATAAAAAGAAAGTGCATAAAACCCCTGTATAAAGGGTTTAAAGTTAGAGCATTGTATATTGCACAGGCCCAGGAGACAATATAAAATAATATAATAAATATAGTATGATGTGCTGTGAGGTCATTGAGTCTCACTGTGAAGGAAGAAGCTGTGAGGTTCTGAGGTTGTATGTTCAGTGTTTCTACAAATGTTCATCTCAGATTTTGAGCGTTGACCAAGAACCACGATGCTATGAGAGCTGAGAGAACCAGAACCAGAACCAGAACTGTGAAAGCTGCAGCCGGGACAGTCCGTAAAGCTGAGAGGAAGCTGAGAGAAACTGAGAGGAAGCTGAGAGGAAGCT
>NC_084977.1:32734569-32737069 GCF_963691925.1 Scomber scombrus | reverse complement strand
ATCATATTATGACTCATCATTAGTTTCTACAATTAGAAATGTACCCATTAGTCATTAATACTGTTGATTAACCCTCCTGTTGTCCTCAGATCAAGGGAGGTCAAGGGAGGAAAGAAGGAAGGAAGGAAGGAAGGAAGGAAGGAAAGGAGTAAGGAGGGATGGAGGAAAATAGGAAGGAAGGAAAGGAGAGAAGGAAGGAAGGAAAGGAAGAAGGGAGGAAAGAAGGAAGGAGGGATGAGGAAAAGAGGAAGGAAGGAAGGAAGAAAGGAAGGAAGGAAAGGAGTAAGGAGGGAAGGGAGAAAAGAGGAAGGAAGGAAAGGAATGAAGGAAGGTAGGCAAGGAGGAAGGGAGGAAAGAAGGAAGGAAAGGAGTAAGGAGGGATGAGGAAAAGAAGAAGGTAGTAAGGAAAGAAGGAAGGAAGGAAGGAAAGAAAGGAGGAATGAAGGAAGGAAGGAAAGGAGTAAGGAGGGATGAGGAAAAGAGGAAGGAAGGAAGGAAGAAAGGAAGGAAGGAAAGGAGTAAGGAGGGAAGGGAGAAAAGAGGAAGGAAGGAAAGGAATGAAGGAAGGAAGGCAAGGAGGAAGGGAGGAAAGAAGGAAGGAAAGGAGTAAGGAGGGATGAGGAAAAGAGGAAGGAAGGAAGGAAGAAAGGAAGGAAAGGAGTAAGGAGGGATGGAGGAAAAGAGAAAGGGGGGAAAGGAGAGAAGGAAGGGTGGAAGGAAAGGAGGAAGCTAGTAAAGAAGGAAGGAAAGGAGTAAGGAGGGATGAGGAAAAGAGGAAGGAAGAAAGGAATAAAGGAAGGAAAGGAGTAAGGAGGGAGCGAAGAATAGAGGAAGGTAGTAAGGAGAGAGGGAAGGGTGGAAGGAAAGGAGGAATGAAGGAAGGAAGGAGGAAAGAAAGAGGGAAGGAGGGGGAGAACGAAGGAAAAATTAAATGTAAAATACATTTACAGTCACTATATTACTGTATGAGCCATAATGAACAACAACATGTTTGAATGCTGTTATTTTTGTCAGCTGCACATAAATAAACATAATGATGCATTTTGTGTCTATTTTAGTGAACTGTGAGTCACATTAGGAAACGTCTGGATGTGTGTATGTTGTTTTTAAAGGAGGAAATCTTTCTCTACTCCACACAAACATGTTTCTTCTTGTTCCTTCAGCTGTGTTTGTTTCTTCTTCTCTTCTCTTCTTCTCTTCTTCTCTTCTTCTCATCACTTTGTTTTCATTCATCTGCTGAAAGAAGGAAACGTTCAGCCGTCGTCATGTTTGAGATCCAAACCAACAAAGAGCTGAATGCCTCATATATCTTATTGTTGTCCTAAAACCATCAAAAACACGTCAGAAAGCCTTCAGAATAAAGGCGCAGACTCTTCAGAATAAAGGCGTGTGTGACCCACATGCTGACTCCTGCTCTTCGGCTTCTTCAGATTCACTTTAATGTTTGAATGAATCCAAACCTCAGACTTTGATGTGACTCCAGACAGTCGTTTCCTTATCAGCCTCTCATTTCCTCCACGCCGCTGCAGCTGGCTGGGGGGGGGGGGGGGGGGGGGGGGGGGGGGGGGGGGGGGGTCGGTCTGAGCCAGTCACACAGGACTTACTCACTAACAGTTTAGGGCAGCAGGAGGCGGCTGGATGAGTCAGCTGAGGCGATGAAGGTCTCAGTTAGAGACTCACAAACACTACGCGGTTCAGTCCACCACAACAATCCTCCTCCTCCTCCTCCTCCTCCTCCTGCTCTTCCACCTCCTCCTCCTCCTCCTCCCCCTTGTCCTCCTGCTCCTCCTCCTTGTTCTCCTGCTCCTCCTGCTCTTCCTCCTCCTCATCCTCCTCCTCCTTCTCCTGCTCTTCCACCTCCTCCTCCTCCTCCTCCTCCTCCTCCCCCTCCTCCTCCTCCTCCACTAAACCCTGTGACCAGATCCAGAGGGACATGGGTTCAGAGGGGGCAACAACACGTTAGAGAATGTCCGTCAATCACAGCTGTCAATCATCAGCAACATCAAAGCTTCTATAGGTCTCTAAGGGTTAAATTAGGGCTGTAATATGAGTCCCATGTGGGTTTATCTGCAGTTTCCATGGTGACCCCACCTGTGTTAAGTGGGTTCTGACTGGGTGAGTTACACATGTGGGCCCATGCTACTGCAACCATGTTACTGCAACCATGTCACTGCAATCATGTGGGCTCATGTTACTGCAACCATGTTACTGCAATCATGTGGGCTCATGTTACTGCAACCATGTTACTGCAACCATGTGGGTCCATGTTACTGCAACCATGTTACTGCAACCATGTGGGCTCATGTTACTGCAACCATGTTACTGCAACCATGTTACTGCAACCATGTGGGTCCATGTTACTGCAACCATGTGGGGCCCATGTTACTGCACCCATGTTAGTGCAACCATGTGGGTCCATGTTACTGCAACCATGTTACTGCAACCATGTTACTGCAACCATGTGGGGCCCATGTTACTGCAACCATGTTACTGCAACCAT
>NC_084977.1:32717261-32732261 GCF_963691925.1 Scomber scombrus | reverse complement strand
AATAAATCTGAAATATATTGAAGTGCAAATATGCAGAAGTTCCTGATTAAAACAGAATAAAACCTCAGACAGATAATAATAAATGTGCAATGTGCAGAAAATCTGAGATGATGTAACACAGCAGAGAAAGTAAGGTAATGTGTGTTTGAGTATTTGTTTGTTGTAACAAAGCTTCTCGGTAATAAATCTGATACGGTTGGAAAGCTTGTAATTAGTGAGGAACATGCATTTGTGAAAAATTTGCCAAATTTTCAGTGGCCAATGCTGTGCTGGTGTTGTTTGGTGGATGACTGAAGTCTGCAGAAACATATTGGCAGTTAAACCTGGCAGCCCCTCCCACTTCCGGAGGAACAGCCTGGCAGCCCCTCCCCCTGCTGGAGGAACAACCTGGCAGCTCCTCCCCCTGCTGGGGGAACAGCCTGGCAGCCCCTCCCCCTGCTGGAGGAACAGCCTGGCAGCCCCTCCCCCTGCTGGAGGAACAACCTGGCAGCTCCTCCCTCAGCCAATGTGGTTGTGTTGGTCACTCTGGCACCAAACCCCCCCCCCTGATCCCACAAGTGTTGAATGGGGTTGAGGTCAGGACTCTCCTCTCCCAAACTGTGGAGCTAGTCTGTGATAAAGCTGCTCTGTGGGAGCGTTGGCATCTTGGAGGACAGAGTTCGGTCCCAGACTCTGCAGATATGGGATTATCACTGGTTGCAGAATCTCATCTCCATCTCTCTGCATTGAGTTTACCTCCAATGATGACAAGCCTTGTTTTCCAGTGAGGGAGATGATGCCTCACACCATCACACTGCCTCCACCATCATAACCCTAACCCACTGATGCATGTTCCTCACTAATGTGGCTCCATTTAAAAGGGGAATAAACAGGCTTCGGTATAAAAGGAGCCGCTCAGTTATAATGAAATGAGACTCAATCATAAATAAATCCTTTGTGACTCTTAACGTTCACATCACTGCTAAACATCTGCAGCTTCTTCTGATTAGACTCCACATGTTGAACTCTACTAACCCAGCAGCTCATGTTAGGGGTTAGAGGTCATCACACAGATTATTAGATTATAAGAAACGACCTCACTGATCTGAACTGTGTCAAACATAAAGAATCAATCTGCAGGTTTTTACTTATTTTTACACATTTCAACAGAAAAGAGAAGCGAATGTGAATCCTGACGTTAGTGTCAGTGGAACATGGAGCGAAGCCAGACTCTGCCTGGAAGTCACAGTCAGCAAAACGTGTGTGTGAGTGAGTGTGTGTGATGACTCAGGCGTTAGCGTGTTAGCAGCGTGTTAGCAACGTGTTAGCAGCATGCTGGCTTCCACCTGAACACTTTTAACCCTTTTAACCCTTTTAACCCTTTACATGCTGCTCATATACATGCTGCTCATATTATGACTCATCATTAGTTTCTACAATTAGAAATGTCCCCATTAGTCATTAATACATGTTGATTAACCCTCCTGTTGTCCTCAGGTCAAGGGAGGAAAGAAGGAAGGAAGGAAGGAAGGAAGGAAGGAAGGAAAGGAGTAAGGAGGGATGGAGGAAAATAGGAAGGAAGGAAAGGAGAGAAGGGAGGAAAGAATGGAGGAAAGGAGTAAGGAGGGATGAGGAAAAGAGGAAGGAAGGAAAGGAGAGAAGGAAGGAAGGAAAGGAGGAAAGAAGGAAGGAAAGGAGTAAGGAGGGAGGGAAGAACAGAGGAAGGTAGTAAGGAGAGAAGGAAGGGTGGAAGGAAAGAAGGAAGGAAAGGAGTAAGGAGGGAGGGAAGAAAAGAGGAAGGTAGTAAGGAAAGAAGAAAGGAAGGAAGGAAAGAAAGGAGGAATGAAGGAAGGAAGGAAAGGAGTAAGGAGGGATGGAGGAAAAGAGGAAGGTAGTAAGGAGAGAAGGAAGGGTGGAAGGAAAGGAGGAAAGAAGGAAGGAGGGAGGGAAGAAAAGAGGAAGGTAGTAAGGAGAGAAGGAAGGGTGGAAGGAAAGGAGGAATGAAGGAAGGGAAGGAGGAAAGAAAGAGGGAAGGAGGGGGAGATCGAAGGAAAATGAACATAATGAACAACAACATGTTTGATGCTGTTATTTTTATCAGCTGCACATAAATAAACATAATGATGCATTTCGTGTCTATTTTAGTGAACTGTGAGTCACATTAGGAAACGTCTGGATGTTGTTTTTAAAGGGTGATTCTTTCTCAGCTCCACACAAACATGTTTCTTCTTGTTCCTTCAGCTGTGTTTGTTTCTTCTTCTCTTCTTCTCTTCTTCTCTTCTTCTCTTCTTCTCTTCTTCTCTTCTTCTCTTCTCTTCTTCTCATCACTTTGTTTTCATTCATCTGACGTTCAGCCGTCGTCATGTTTGAGATCCAAACCAACAAAGAGCTGAATGCCTCATATATCTTATTGTTGTCCTAAAACCATCAAAAACACGTCAGAAAGCCTTCAGAATAAAGGCGCAGACTCTTCAGAATAAAGGCGTGTGTGACCCACATGCTGACTCCTGCTCTTCGGCTTCTTCAGATTCACTTTAATGTTTGAATGAATCCAAACCTCAGACTTTGATGTGACTCCAGACAGTCGTTTCCTTATCAGCCTCTCATTTCCTCCACGCCGCTGCAGCTGGCTGAGGGGGGGGGGGGGGGGGGGGGGTCGGTCTGAGCCAGTCACACAGGACTTACTCACTAACAGTTTAGGGCAGCAGGAGGCGGCTGGATGAGTCAGCTGAGGCGATGAAGGTCTCAGTTAGAGACTCACAAACACTACGCGGTTCAGTCCACCACAACAATCTGCCTCCTCTTCCTCCCCCTCCTCCTGCTGCTGCTCCTTGTCCTCCTCCTGCTCCTCCTCCTCGTCCTCCTCCTCCTCCACTAAACCCTGTGATCCAGAGGGACATGGGTTCAGAGGGGGCAACAACACGTTATGTGCATTAGAGAATGTCCGTCAATCACAGCTGTCAATCATCACCACATCAAAGCTTCTATAGGTCTCTAAGGGTTAAATTTGGGCTGTAATATGAGTCCCATGTGGGTTTATCTGCAGTTTCCATGGTGACCCCACCTGTGTTAAGTGGGTTCTGACTGGGTGAGTTACACATGTGGGCCCATGTTACTGCAACCATGTTACTGCAACCATGTTACTGCAACCATGTTAGTGCAACCATGTTACTGCAACCATGTTACTGCAACCATGTGGGCTCATGTTACTGCAACCATGTTACTGCAACCATGTGGGCCCATGTTACTGCAACCATGTGGGACCATGTTACTGCAAACATGTTACTGCAACCATGTTACTGCAACCATGTTACTGCAACCATGTTACTGCAACCATGTTACTGCAACCATGTTACTGCAACCATGTTACTGCAACCATGTTACTGCAACCATGTTACTGCAACCATGTGGGCCCATGTTACTGCAACCATGTTACTGCAACCATGTGGGCCCATGTTACTGCAACCATGTTACTGCAACCATGTGGGGCCATGTTACTGCAACCATGTTACTGCAACCATGTTACTGCAACCATGTGGGCCCATGTTACTGCAACCATGTTAGTGCAACCATGTTACTGCAACCATGTGGGCCCATGTTACTGCAACCATGTTACTGCAACCATGTTAGTGCAACCATGTTACTGCAACCATGTTAGTGCAACCATGTTACTGCAACCATGTTACTGCAACCATGTTACTGCAACCATGTGGGGCCCATGTTACTGCAACCATGTTACTGCAACCATGTGGGACCATGTTACTGCAACCATGTGGGACCATGTTACTGCAACCATGTGGGCCCATGTTACTGCAACCATGTTACTGCAACCATGTGGGCCCATGTTACTGCAACCATGTTACTGCAACCATGTGGGACCATGTTACTGCAACCATGTGGGCCCATGTTACTGCAACCATGTTACTGCAACCATGTTACTGCAACCATGTGGGCCCATGTTACTGCAACCATGTTACTGCAACCATGTGGGGCCCATGTTACTGCAACCATGTTACTGCAACCATGTGGGGCCATGTTACTGCAACCATGTTACTGCAACCATGTTACTGCAACCATGTTACTGCAACCATGTGGGCCCATGTTACTGCAACCATGTTACTGCAACCATGTGGGGCCATGTTACTGCAACCATGTTACTGCAACCATGTTACTGCAACCATGTTACTGCAACCATGTGGGTCCCATGTTACTGCAACCGTGTTACTGCAACCATGTTAGTGCAACCATGTTAGTGCAACCATGTTACTGCAACCATGTTACTGCAACCATGTTACTGCAACCATGTGGGGCCCATGTTACTGCAACCATGTTACTGCAACCATGCTACTGCAACCATGTTACTGCAACCATGTGGGACCATGTTACTGCAACCATGTTACTGCAACCATGTTACTGCAACCATGTGGGACCATGTTACTGCAACCATGTGGGACCATGTTACTGCAACCATGTTACTGCAACCATGTGGGACCATGTTACTGCAACCATGTTACTGCAACCATGTGGGCCCATGTTACTGCAACCATGTTACTGCAACCATGTTACTGCAACCATGTGGGACCATGTTACTGCAACCATGTGGGCCCATGTTACTGCAACCATGTTACTGCAACCATGTTAGTGCAACCATGTTACTGCAACCATGTTACTGCAACCATGTGGGGCCCATGTTACTGCAACCATGTTAGTGCAACCATGTTACTGCAACCATGTTACTGCAACCATGTTACTGCAACCATGTTACTGCAACCATGTTACTGCAACCATGTGGGACCATGTTACTGCAACCATGTGGGACCATGTTACTGCAACCATGTTACTGCAACCATGTGGGACCATGTTACTGCAACCATGTGGGACCATGTTACTGCAACCATGTTACTGCAACCATGTTACTGCAACCATGTGGGCCCATGTTACTGCAACCATGTTACTGCAACCATGTTAGTGCAACCATGTTAGTGCAACCATGTTACTGCAACCATGTTAGTGCAACCATGTTACTGCAACCATGTTACTGCAACCATGTGGGGCCCATGTTACTGCAACCATGTTACTGCAACCATGTGGGACCATGTTACTGCAACCATGTTACTGCAACCATGTTACTGCAACCATGTGGGACCATGTTACTGCAACCATGTTACTGCAACCATGTGGGCCCATGTTACTGCAACCATGTTACTGCAACCATGTTACTGCAACCATGTGGGACCATGTTACTGCAACCATGTTACTGCAACCATGTTACTGCAACCATGTGGGCCCATGTTACTGCAACCATGTTACTGCAACCATGTTACTGCAACCATGTGGGCCCATGTTACTGCAACCATGTTACTGCAACCATGTTACTGCAACCATGTTACTGCAACCATGTGGGCCCATGTTACTGCAACCATGTTACTGCAACCATGTTACTGCAACCATGTGGGCCCATGTTACTGCAACCATGTTACTGCAACCATGTTACTGCAACCATGTGGGCCCATGTTACTGCAACCATGTTACTGCAACCATGTTACTGCAACCATGTGGGCCCATGTTACTGCAACCATGTTAGTGCAACCATGTTACTGCAACCATGTGGGCCCATGTTACTGCAACCATGTTACTGCAACCATGTTAGTGCAACCATGTTACTGCAACCATGTTAGTGCAACCATGTTACTGCAACCATGTTACTGCAACCATGTTACTGCAACCATGTGGGGCCCATGTTACTGCAACCATGTTACTGCAACCATGCTACTGCAACCATGTTACTGCAACCATGTGGGACCATGTTACTGCAACCATGTGGGACCATGTTACTGCAACCATGTGGGCCCATGTTACTGCAACCATGTTACTGCAACCATGTGGGACCATGTTACTGCAACCATGTGGGCCCATGTTACTGCAACCATGTTACTGCAACCATGTGGGACCATGTTACTGCAACCATGTGGGCCCATGTTACTGCAACCATGTTACTGCAACCATGTTACTGCAACCATGTGGGCCCATGTTACTGCAACCATGTTACTGCAACCATGTGGGGCCCATGTTACTGCAACCATGTTACTGCAACCATGTTAGTGCAACCATGTTAGTGCAACCATGTTACTGCAACCATGTTACTGCAACCATGTTACTGCAACCATGTGGGGCCCATGTTACTGCAACCATGTTACTGCAACCATGCTACTGCAACCATGTTACTGCAACCATGTGGGACCATGTTACTGCAACCATGTTACTGCAACCATGTTACTGCAACCATGTGGGACCATGTTACTGCAACCATGTGGGACCATGTTACTGCAACCATGTTACTGCAACCATGTTACTGCAACCATGTGGGCCCATGTTACTGCAACCATGTTACTGCAACCATGTTACTGCAACCATGTGGGACCATGTTACTGCAACCATGTGGGCCCATGTTACTGCAACCATGTTACTGCAACCATGTTAGTGCAACCATGTTACTGCAACCATGTGGGGCCCATGTTACTGCAACCATGTTAGTGCAACCATGTTACTGCAACCATGTTACTGCAACCATGTTACTGCAACCATGTTACTGCAACCATGTGGGACCATGTTACTGCAACCATGTGGGACCATGTTACTGCAACCATGTTACTGCAACCATGTGGGACCATGTTACTGCAACCATGTGGGACCATGTTACTGCAACCATGTTACTGCAACCATGTTACTGCAACCATGTGGGCCCATGTTACTGCAACCATGTTACTGCAACCATGTTAGTGCAACCATGTTAGTGCAACCATGTTACTGCAACCATGTTAGTGCAACCATGTTACTGCAACCATGTTACTGCAACCATGTGGGACCATGTTACTGCAACCATGTTACTGCAACCATGTTACTGCAACCATGTTACTGCAACCATGTGGGACCATGTTACTGCAACCATGTTACTGCAACCATGTTACTGCAACCATGTGGGCCCATGTTACTGCAACCATGTTACTGCAACCATGTTACTGCAACCATGTGGGCCCATGTTACTGCAACCATGTTACTGCAACCATGTTACTGCAACCATGTTACTGCAACCATGTGGGCCCATGTTACTGCAACCATGTTACTGCAACCATGTTACTGCAACCATGTGGGCCCATGTTACTGCAACCATGTTACTGCAACCATGTTACTGCAACCATGTGGGCCCATGTTACTGCAACCATGTTACTGCAACCATGTTACTGCAACCATGTGGGGCCCATGTTACTGCAACCATGTTACTGCAACCATGTGGGACCATGTTACTGCAACCATGTTACTGCAACCATGTTACTGCAACCATGTGGGACCATGTTACTGCAACCATGTTACTGCAACCATGTGGGCCCATGTTACTGCAACCATGTTACTGCAACCATGTTACTGCAACCATGTGGGACCATGTTACTGCAACCATGTTACTGCAACCATGTTACTGCAACCATGTGGGCCCATGTTACTGCAACCATGTTACTGCAACCATGTTACTGCAACCATGTGGGCCCATGTTACTGCAACCATGTTACTGCAACCATGTTACTGCAACCATGTTACTGCAACCATGTGGGCCCATGTTACTGCAACCATGTTACTGCAACCATGTTACTGCAACCATGTGGGCCCATGTTACTGCAACCATGTTACTGCAACCATGTTACTGCAACCATGTGGGCCCATGTTACTGCAACCATGTTACTGCAACCATGTTACTGCAACCATGTGGGTCATATTCAGTGCCCTGTTTATGCTCATGTGTCACAGATAGCAGAGCAGGTGGACCAAATGCAGAGACTTCCGGCTGATAGAGGCTGAACAAAATATTTCATTTTGGCCTCAGAAGCAAATCAAAGTGCAGCAGAACAAACCAGGTTAAACTGAACCAAGACAAGATGAGAATCAACACAGAGGATCAAACAGCGACTGAACCCAAAACCCAAAACCTTTATAGACACAAAGGCTGATTAGAAACAGGACGCAGGTGAAACACATGAAGGAATCAACTAAGGCGGGAAAACACAGAAAGCAAAAATAACCACACACACACACACACACACACACACACAAGGAGAAAATCTTTCAAAATAAGACACAAACTAAAACACAATAAAACACTTTAATGCTAAAGTCCAATAAACTTTATCATTAAAGTTAATGTGTGTTATTGTTGAGTATCAGGATGCGATCAGGCTCAGTGTGACTCTGCTGCTCTGCTGATAGAAAGACACATTATCACTTTATGTAAGGAAAGGAGGGAGGAAGGAAGGGAGGAAAGGAAAGGAAAGAAGGAAGGGAGAAAGGAAAGGAAGGAAGGACGGAGGAAAGAAGTAAGGAAGGAAGGTAGGAGGGAGGGATGAAAGACAGAAGGAGGGAGGGAGGGAGAAAGGAAAAGAGGAATGAAGGAAAGGAGGGAGGAAGGAAGGATGGAAGGGAAGGTAGGAGGGAGGGAGGGAGAAAGGAAAAGAGGAAGGAAGAAAGGAAGGAAAGAAGGACAGAGGAAAGAATGAAGGGGGGAAAGAGAGAGGAAGGAAAGAAAGAGAGAAGGAGGGAGGGAGGAAGGATAGACGGAAGGAAAGAAGGAACAGTCATAACAGACGGGGTCAATTTGACCCGGGAGGAAGACAGGAAGGTTAATCTGCTGTTTGTTAGAAGATGATGGAACAATATTTATATTTATATATTTTTAACAAAGAATTTAAAACATCAAAATCTCCCTTTTTGGTTTCATGAAAACAGAACAAGAGATAAACGGAGCAGATATGATGAAACATTCATTTGAACATTAATATTATTCGTGTGTTCAGATCCCAGTGAGGTTAACAGATAACAGAGAAGTGAAACACCTTGAATACTTACACTAGTAGTAATAATTATGTTCCTGATTGAACTTCAGCCAGAAGCTTCATTAGAGTGAAATGAGTCAGTGTTTGTTCAGCAGGGAGGACGCTGACTGTTTGCACGCACAGCTGATGTTATTATTATTATTACCTCAGAGAGCAGCAGAGAGCTTCACACATTAAAACTATTAAACCTCCTCCAACCTGCACGAGTTCATTCAGAGGAGTCATGATGAGTTTAACCTGCAGCTGGGTGGGAAAGTGAAACTAGAATCAAACAGAAACAATGCATTTAATCCTCCTGTTGTAGGAAGGAAGGAAGGAAGGGAGGAAGGGAGGAAGGGAGGAAGGGAGGAAGGGAGGAAGGAAGGAAAGAGGGAAGGAAAGGAGGGAGGAAGGAAGGAGAGAAGGAAGGAGGGAAGGAAGGAAAGGAAAGAAGGAAGCGAGGAAGGAAAGGAAGGAAGGAAAGAAGGAAGGAGGGAGGGAGGAAGGAAAGGAAGGAAGGAAGGAAGGAAAGAGGGAAGGAAGTAAAGGAGGGAGGAAGGAAGGAGAGAAGGAAGGAGGGAAGGAAGGAAAGGAAAGAAGGAAGCGAGGAAGGAAAGGAAGGAAAGAAGGAAGGAGGGAGGGAGGGAGAAAGGAACAGAGGAAGGGAGGAAGGAAAGGAAGGAAGGAAGGAAAGAGGGAAGGAAGGAAGGAGGTAGGGAGGGAGGAAGGAAGGACAGAAGGAAGGAAGGAAAGGGGGATGGAGTAAGGAAAGAAAGAGAGAAGGAGGGAGGAAGGACAGACAGAAAGAAAGGCAGGAAGGAAGGAAAGAGGGAAGGAAAGAAGAAGGGAGGAAGGAAGGAACAGTCAAAACAGACGGGGTCAGTTTGACCCGGGAGGACGACACAAAGGTTAACCCCTTAGATACTGTTCATATTCTATCTGATGGTCTGTCTGTGCATTACATACCGAAGGAAGGAAGGAAGGAAGGAAGTAAGGAAGTAAGGAAGTAAGGAAGGAAGGAAGGAAGGAAGGAAGGAAGGAAGGAAGGAAGGAAGGAAGGAAGGAAGGAAGGAAGGAAGGAAGGAATGTCTGTGTATTACACACCTCATACAAGTGCTAAACATCGACCTGAAAGTTAAATAGATTCAATAGATTTTAGTTTCTGATCAGATATCATGATATAAAGTGATCAGACCTGCAGACCTACGAAGGGTTAAAGTGTTGTCAGTCATTGTGTCACTCACACAGATTAAATCTCTCTCTCCCACACGCTGATATCATCTGCAGCTTTAATTAAAAGCATGAAACATCAGAATATAGAAGCAGAGTGAGTCAGGTTGATGTGTGAAGACGTACAGACGATATCACTCTGACTCATATTTCATAACCTGCTACGTTCTGCTGTCTGCTTATTTAGAAACAAGACATACGCTGCTCCAGGAGGATTCTGGGTAATGAACAGGGAGAAAGGAAGGAAGGAATGATGGAAGGAAGGAAGGAAAGAAGGAAAGATGGAAGGAAGGAAGGAAGGAAGGAGGGAGGGAAGGAAGGAAGGAAGGAATGATGGAAGGAAGGAAAGAAGGAAAGAAGAAAGAAAGGAAGGAATGATGGAAGGAAGGAAGGAAAGATGGAAAGAAGGAAGGAATGATGGAAGGAAGGAAGGAAAGAAGGAAAGATGGAAGGAAGGAAAGAAGGAAAGAAGAAAGGAAGGAAGGAATGTTGGAAGGAAGGGAGGAAGGAAAGAAGGAAATATGGAAGGAAAGAAAGAAGGAAAGAAGAAAGGAAGGAAGGAATGATGGAAGGAAGGAAGGAAATAAGGAAGGATGGAAGGAAGGAAGGAAGGAGGGTGGGAAGGAAGGAAGGAATGATGGAAGGAAAGATGGAAGGAAGGAAGGATGGAAGGATGGAAGGAAGGAAGGAAGGAGGGGGGAAGGAAGGAAGGAGGGAGGGAAGGAAGGAAGGAAGGAATGATGGAAGGAAGGAAAGAAGGAAAGATGGAAGGAAGGAAGGAAGGAATGATGGAAGGAAGGAAGGAAAGAAGGAAAGATGGAAGGAAGGAAAGAAGGAAAGAAGAAAGGAAGGAAGGAATGATGGAAGGAAGGAAGGAAAGAAGGAAGGAAGGAAGGAAGGAAGGAAGGAGGGAGGGAAGGAAGGAAGGAAGGAATGATGGAAGGAAGGAAGGAAAGATGGAAGGATGGAAGGAAGGAAGGAAGGAGGGACGGAAGGAAGGAATGAAGGAAGAAGGAAGAAAAGGAGTGAGGGAAGGAAGGAAGGAAGGAAGGAAGGAAGGAATGATGGAAGGAAGGAAGGAAGGAAGGAAGGAAGGAAGGAAGGAGGGAGGGAAGGAAGGAAGGAAGGAATGATGGAAGGAAGGAAGGAAAGAAGGATGGAGGGAAGGAAGGAAGGAATGAAGGAAGAAAAAAGAAAAGGAGGGAGGGAGGAAGGAAGCGAGGAAAGGAAAGAAGGAGGGGAGGAAGAATGGAAGGATGGAAGGAAGGAAAGAAGGAATGAAGGAAGGAATGAATGAAGGGTTCTTCTTTCTGCTTATTTAGAAAAAAGACATACGAGTCGGGAGTCTCATCAGAGCTCGCTGGAATTTGAGTCATTTCTGTGGCACATACACGCTGCCCCAGGAGGATTCTGGGTAATGAACAGGGAGAAAGGAAGGAAGGAATGATGGAAGGAAGGAAGGAAAGATGGAAGGATGGAAGGAAAGAAGGAAGGAAGGAAGGAAGGAAGGAAGGAAGGAAGGAAGGAAGGAAGGAAGGAAGGAAGGAAGGAAGGAAGGAAGGAAGGAAGGAAGGAGGGAGGGACGGAAGGAAGGAAGGAATGAAGGAAGAAGGAAGAAAAGGAGGGAGGGAGGAAGGAAGGGAGGAAAGGAAAGAAGGAATGAAGGAAGAAGGAAGAAAAGGAGGGAGGGAAGGAAGGAAGGAAGGAAGGAATGAAGGAAGAAAAAAGAAAAGGAGGGAGGGAGGAAGGAAGGGAGGAAAGGAAAGAAGGAGGGGAGGAAGAATGGAAGGAAGGAAGGAAGGAAGGAAGGAAGGAAGGAAGGAAGGAAGGAAGGAAGGGTTCTTCTTTCTGCTTTCTGCTTATTTAGAAACAAGACATACGAGCGTGTCGGGAGTCTCGTCAGAGCTCGCTGGAATTTGAGTCATTTCTGCGGCACATACACGCTGCCCCAAGAGGATTCTGGGTAATAAACTGGGAAGTTTTAATGGGGCTGAAAGTCTAATTGGACTCAAATGTGTCAGATGAATAAAGAGGCGACACATCAGACTGCAGCTCAAAGAAGTTAAAAGCAGAAACATGTGAATCACTTCAGAGTCTGTTTGTTCTGTTTCATCATTAAGATTAAAACCTTAAATTAAAAGTTATTCAGGATTCATAAACTCTTCATCGTCATCGTATCATTAAAACCTCACGATGAACGACGCAGCGCTGCAAGTTAATGCTTCACACACTCTTCATATTCTGACTCATATTCACACAGTCCTCCATTAGTCATCAATACATGTTTAATTCATTATTCTGTTTGATTAACAGACATTTACAGTCACTATTTTATGGTCCAGAACATTTTATAGAATATGAAGAAACATGTTTTAATGCTGATTTTTTAATGAACTTCGGTCAAATTTGTACATTTACATTCATTAGTTTAGGTAAGTTTTATCTTTCTGATCATTTACAAAATGATAGAAATGAGGGAACGAAAGAAGGAAGGAAAGGAAAGAAGGAAGGGAGGGAGGAAGGAAAGGAAGGAAGGGAAGAAGGAAGAAGGGAGGGAAGAAGAAAGGAAAGGAGGAAGGAAGGAAGGAAGGTAGAAAGGAAAGGAAAGAAGGGAGGGATGGAGGGAGGAAGGAAGGATGGAATGAAGGAAAGGAGGAAAGGAAAGAAGGGAGGGAGGGTGGAAGGAAGGATGGAAGGTAGTAAAGAAGGAACAGTCAAAACAGACGGGGTCAGTTTGACCCGGGAGGACGACACGAAGGTTAAAGAAGGAAAATATGCAACAAATAAGGCAAAGCTGCTGCATCAGATTCTTCAATAATAAACACAATGACTGGTTTTACTGGTTTATTAACTGGTTTATTAACTGGTTTAATAACTGGTTTAATAACTGCTTTATTAACTAGGTGATGAGTTGAATGTATTGTAGTTGAGATGTGATGACGTATCTGTAGATGTTAGACGTGTTTAACAGCAGTGAAGGAAACATCATTAGATTCGCTGATGACGCTGTCTTCTTCAGTCAGGATCTCTCACTCGGACCCAGAAGCTGAAACCTGAACACTGACAGAGTCGTTGAAGTGAAGAGAAACAGAGTCGAGCTTTCTGGTAAAACTTCACCGACTTCTAACCTGCAAGAAGAAAAACTTCAGCAACATTTAAAGTAGTAAAGAAGTTTATTAATAGACCAAAGTGTTTAATCAGGGTATAAAACACACAACAAGCAGCAAAATATACAATAAATAACAATAATGAGCATCTAGATATGTATCAGCCAACGAGTGATCCTCTAAGGTGGGTTGGGTTCATGGTCATGTGACTTCAGGCCAATCGTTACACAATAAGAGACATTGGTGACATCCATGGGCGTTGAAGTGGGGGGAGAAACTGGACTGGTCCACACAGCCCCAAGCACTGGGTTTTAATTCCTTTTATTTAAATATGTCAGTTATAAAAACAACGTCATAAATATTAAAATTAAATTAAATTAGCTGTGAAAGTTCAATAATAAAGTTGCTTTAATCAAATTAAGACTGTCTGTACTACCTTCACCCCCCCTTGCAAAAATGCAAAATGGTTCATTCCGCCTGGTGAGACCGGTAACGGCGGGAACATACGAGGAGCGGCGAAGAGCTGCGAGTTACCAAGCAACCGCTATGAAAACTTGTGAGTTTACATAAAGATTTTTTTTTGTCCGAGTGAAGATTTCTATTTTTGTGCACTTTTTTAATGCTGGGAATAAAACAAAAAAGTTGCAAACTCCCAGAAAACAAGAAAACATTTTCTAAGATTTTTCAAAATGCTGCAAAAATGCTTCAAAGAAAAAACCTGAAAATCAGACGTGAAGTTTTTTCCTCTGCAGAATATTTCCTGCATGTTCAGTAATAACAACAACGTGTCTCTAACTCAACAGACAGCCGGTAATCATGTGATCATTCTCACGTTTCTGCAGCTCGACGTTAAAAATAGAAACTAAGACGTCAAATATTTAAAAAGCTGCTGCGTCAGCAAGTCTGCCTGAAGCTACGCTAACATGCTAATGAAGGTAATTACAGTGTCAGTGTGTGTGTTACAGTGTGTCTGTGTGTGTTTTTTGTTTTTTTGTCCTAATGAATTTTTTTTTTCTCTGAGTGATTTTTTTTTGTTTTTCCTCCGAGTGATTTTCTTTTTTATCCAAATGAATTTTTTTTTTTATCCGAGTGAAGAATTTTTTTTTTTGTCTTAGTGAAGTTTTTTTTTGTAGATATCGATCTATTTATCTAGAAATAATGTCAAACTTCACATCTCTTCAGTTTTTTTTACAGGAGCAGGGAGGAGCAAAGAGGAGTTAAAGAGGAGTTAGAGGAGTTAGAGGAGCAGAGAGGAGTTAGAGAGGAGTTAGAGGAGCAGAGAGGAGCAGAGAGGAGTTAGAGAGGAGTTAGAGGAGCAGAGAGGAGCAGAGAGGAGTTAAAGAGGAGTTAGAGGAGCAGAGAGGAGTTAGAGAGGAGTTAGAGGAGCAGAGAGGAGCAGAGAGGAGTTAGAGAGGAGTTAGAGGAGCAGAGAGGAGCAGAGAGGAGTTAGAATCATTAAGATTTTTTTTTCCTTTTATGCAAATAAAAATCAAACCAAGATGCAAATGATCTGAATGCAGCAGCCTGTCTGCAGCTCTGAGCATCATGGGAACATTTACAGTCTCTGTTTCTCTCAGCAGCTCTTTTTCATCCAGAGTGAGACATCGCAGCTTTTTCTGACCTCTGACCTTTCATCAGGATTATAAATATCTAACAGACACGTTTCCTTGACGTGAACTAAAAGAAATGTTCCGTTTTAGTTAAAGTGAGGCAGCTCCTATCAGACCGGAGCTGTGTGGTTGTTTGCTCGCTGACTCCGCCCGTCTCTCCGGCTCCAGACGTGCGGTTAAACCCAAACGCCCCAGACTTTAATCCAGAACCCAGAG
>NC_084977.1:32707261-32712261 GCF_963691925.1 Scomber scombrus | reverse complement strand
GCTGACCTTTGACCTCCAAACACACACACATACACGCACACACACACACACACACACACACACACGCACACACACATAAACAGGAAACACCGGAGAAGCAGAGGGGTCAGAGGTCAGAAGGAGAAACAGCTTTTACAGTCGTGTCTTCCTGTGCTGATGACATTTCAATCAGTGTGTGTTTGTGTGTGTGTGTGTGTGTGTGTTACAGTGTGTGTGTGTGTGTGTGTGTGTGTGTGTGTGTGTTACAGTGTGTGTGTGTGTGTGTGTGTTTGTGTGTGAATAGATGTGAATGAAACTCAGAATAACTTTGTTGGTTTGTGTGTTTCTTGAATGAAGGTCTAACAGCTCCACCCATCGACCCCCCCCCCCCCCCCAAAACCTGACCAGCTGACCACGAACCTTAACCCATTAAACCCCACCCTCCTCTTCATCTTTCTCCTCCTCCTCTTCTTCCTCTTTTTCTTCTTCTTCTTCTTCTTCTTCTTCTTCTTCTTCTTCTTCTTCTTCTTCTTCTTCTTCTTCTTCTTCTTCTTCTTCTTCTTCTTCTTCTTCTTCTTCTTCTCTTTTTGTTGTTTGGACGTCGACGGGAGAAGAGACTAAAAATAAACGCCTGACCACATCCAGCCTCCACCACTCTCTAACCCCCCCCCACCCCCCCCCCACCCAACCCTGGAGACCCTCCCCAAAAACCCCAAACCCCCCAAAACCTGACCAGCTGACCACCAACCATCACCTCATTAAACCCCACCCTCCTCTTCCTCTTCTTCTTCTTCTTCTCTTTGTGTTGTTTGGACGTGGTCGAGAGAAGAGACTAAAAATAAACACCTGACCACATCCAGCCTGCACCGCTCTCTAACCCCCCCCCCCCCCCCCCCCCAACCCAACCCTGGAGACCCTCCCCAAAAACCCCAAACCCCCCCACCCAGCCTCACCACAGACCTTCATCACCACAGACCTTCATCACCACAGCCCCCTCCCTCTACATCAGACCCCCGACTCTCAGATCAGATTTCACTGTTTAAATAGAAACTGCTCGTCTTCACCTGCTGAGATTTAAACTCTGCAATAAATATAAATATAATATACAGTTATATTGTTTTCACTTTAATGTGCAATAACATAATAATCTCAAAATATCTATATCATATCTATATCTATCTATAGTCTATAAATAATTGCCATTATTTAATGCAGTTTAGTGCATTTATGGCTTTAGCGTAAAAGCTGTTGTGTAATCTATTAGTGCGTCCTCTCAATGTCCTGTAGCGTTTGCCTGAGGGCAGCAGCTCAAACAGAGAGTGTCCTGGGTGAGATGAGTCCCTGAGGGTATGGAGAGCTTTCCTGAAACACCGGGGGAACTGTACAGGGAGGGGGGGGGGGCAGCCGATAATCTTCTGGGCTGTGGTGATGACCCTCTGGAGCTGGAGAACCACACACACATGCAGCAGGTCAAAATGCAGAGCACTCTCAGGAAGTACAATCTCTGCTGTGCCTTCTTAATGATAGCAGTGGTGTTGATGCTCCAGGTCAGGTCTTCCTCTATGTGAAGTCTGTGACCCTCTCCACACCGTACCTGCTGATGAACAGGGGCGGAGTGTCTGTTTTATTTCTCCTGTAGTCTATGACCAGCTCCTTTGTCTTGGTGGGTTCAGTGCCATGTTGTTTTCTGTGCACCACACTGACAACTGCTCCACCTCGTCCCGATATGCAGACTCACCCCCCCCCCCCCAGAGATGAGCCCCCCACCACAGTGGTATCATCAGGGAACTTGATGATGCTGTTGCTGGAGTGGACGGGGGTGCAGTCGTGGGTGTAGAGGGTGTAGAGTAGGGGGCTCAGCACACAGCCCTGAGGTGATCCAGTATTTAGGCTGAGCTGTGGGGGAGAGGAGATGTGGGGGCCGACTCTCACCCTCTGGGAGCGGTCAGACAGGAAGTCCTGGATCCAGAGGCAGACGGAGTGACATATTCCCACGTCCACTCAATACCAATATTACTGTTGTTGCTTTAACCTGCAGGTTTCAGTGTTTAAACCTTCAGAATAAAGCGTAACCTGCAGGTTTGTGTGTAAACCTTCAGAATAAAGCGTAACCTGCAGGTTTCAGTGTTTAAACCTTCAGAATAAAGCGTAACCTGCAGGTTTGTGTTTAAACCTTCAGAATAAAGCGTAACCTGCAGGTTTGTGTGTAAACCTTCAGAATAAAGCGTAACCTGCAGGTTTGTGTTTAAACCTTCAGAATAAAGCGTAACCTGCAGGTTTGTGTTTAAACCTTCAGAATAAAGCGTAACCTGACGTCAGCTGAGACGTATTTGAACCTTCAGACGTCTGATCTGCATCAGTCAGAGACGTCATGTTCCCTCTCAGTCTGTAAACACACTCTGCCCCCCCCCCCCCCCCCCCCCCCCCCACACACACACACACACACACTGCGCCCCACCACCCCACTCTGCTCCAGATCCTGGTTCTGGTCCTGGTCCAGCAGGCCTGGTTTCCCAGAAGTCTGAGACGATGCAGAGAGAGAACAGACTGTTCATGAAGCAGCAGCAGAAGATTCTCACAGAGACTCAGCACGGCCTTAGATGGTCAGAGTGTATGTGTGTGTGTATGTGTGTGTGTGTATGTGTGTGTGCGTGTGTGTGTGTGTGTGTGTGTGTGTGTGTGTGTGTACAGTATGTGTGTGTGTGTGTATGTGTCTGTGTGTGTGTGTGTGTGTGTGCATGTGTGTGTGTGTGTCTGTGTGTGTGTGTGTGTGTCTGTGTGTGTGTGTGTGTGTGTGTCTGTGTGTGTGTGTATGTGTGTGTGTGTGTGTGTGTGTGTATATGCATGTGTGTGTGTGTGTATGTGTGTGCATTAAACAAACCATCTGTTATGAAACTTTTCTGCAGATTTCATTAGAAACATTTTTATAAACTGCTGAATCAACAGAAACAGAAACAGATTGTTTGTCTGCAGGAATCAGACGAAGCTTCTTCACATCTGGCTCAGTGATGAGAACAAAGATGAGATACACACACACACACACACACACACACACACACACACACACACACACACACACACACACACACACACACACACACACACACACACACACACACACACACACACACACACACACACACA
The DNA here is from genome assembly GCF_963691925.1 of Scomber scombrus. Lineage (NCBI taxonomy): Eukaryota > Metazoa > Chordata > Actinopteri > Scombriformes > Scombridae > Scomber > Scomber scombrus. The sequence goes on along the minus strand of NC_084977.1, from coordinate 32,709,138 downwards.
CCTCAAGCATTCACCTGCAGATCTTCTACATTTGCTCTCATCTTTGCATAAATATTGGTCAGAAGTTTTTATTATAACTTCCGTGATAAGTGAGGAAAAGGTTGAGACTGATGCTTCTGGTGCATTTCCTACGTTACTTCCTCTCTCTGCAGTTAGATAACACATCCTGACTTTAACACTGTTTTGGTCACGAGACTCATAGTAATCGGGACTCTGCTGGTAAATTCCAGAAAATGATTGGGTCCATTTATCAATCACATACATTTCCCATTTAAACCGCCGGTACAGTGGTGCTAATACTGATCTGTGTGCAGTTGATCTGCTGTTAAACCAGAGAGAGTGAGACCAGGCTGGCATTAATCACCTTGGTAGAGGCCTAACCAGGTGTCAGCACCTTGCCCTAATGAGCCTCCCTGACTGCCAACTCCTGCAGGAAGTGATCAGCTGCATGATGCGAGCAGAAAGGGAGGAGTTGGCCTTATTCTGATAATAAGGAAGTTTAATGTATATGTGCATATATATTTATACCTGGTTTGGATTTTTAAAAAAAGTGTAATGCACTGGTGACCTGTTTTATTTTCATGTTAAAACTTAATAAACAAAGTTTGGAAGAAAAAAAAAGTTTAAAAAGCATCATTTAACCCTTTAAATGTGACACAAACTGACTCTTTGTGCTCAGAGCTGCAGATTGGATCCTCTCTCCCTCGCTGTGTCTCTGCAGCTCTGAGCCTGTGAGGATGATGATGATGATGATGATGATGATGATGATGATGATGATGCTGTGCAGGTGTGTGAGAGACACTGGTGAGAGAATAAACTCTCCCAGCTCTCCCAGCTCTCCCAGCAGTCTTAACTACTTCCTGTGTTTGTCCTGGTTGAACTGATCTCAGAGCTGCAGGACGACACAGAGAAGCTGCAGCCTTGACTCTGCCTCTGATCTTCCTCCTGCTCTCTGCTCCGTCCTCCGTCTCTCATTGTTGTCTCCATGTGAACGCCGCTCGCCGCTCGGCTCAGCGTCTCTCTGCTCGGCTCGGAGGACACAATAGTCTTTGTCCTGCACACAGTGGACGCTTCCTCTCCTCCTCCTCTGCTGCTATCAGAGAGACGCTGCAGCACAAACACACCAGAGGGGAAAACCAGTCATTTAATAACCAGTCTCTCTTATCACTTTTCTTTTCTCTTTGGTTTCCTGCAACATTCAACATTCACATCATTGTTTCATTCTTTTATTCTTTCATTCTGCACACATGTGGCTCATTACACCAGCTGATCTCACAGGAAACAACCATCAGGAGAGAAAGGGTCCATGTGGTTTAGTTTAAATTTAAATTTAAAAGGTTAAAAAGTGAAAATAAACGTATGAATAACTTGCACACATTCTTTTTTTGTGGACCCAGCATCAAATTTCTGCTTTTAATCCATTTAGAGAGAATATATTAGAGGATTATGGCAAAAATGTCTAAGTGGTGTAACCATAAAAACTTTGTACCAAATAATTCAACTTGCTTAAAAACAGTAAATTGTCAATAAAACACCATATCAACTAGTTTGGCATGATCTTACATTATAACTTTATATTAAATAAAGCTAATGGAATACAATTGTTCTACATATTACATTTACTCTGGTTACCATGGAGACCAGGAACCTGACTGCTTTCTTTCTTTCTTTCTTTCTTTCTTTCTTTCTTTCTTTCTTTCTTTCTTTCTTTCTTTCTTTCTTTCTTTCTTTCTTTCTTTCTTTCTTTCTTTCTGTCTTCCTTTCTTATAGTTATAATAAGTTATAATAAGTTTTTTCTCTTCTTCATATCAGACGAGCTGCTGCAGGAACTTCACTGATTTATCTTCACTGATCAGTTTGTTTATTCAGCAGAGAAT
>NC_084977.1:32702494-32707061 GCF_963691925.1 Scomber scombrus | reverse complement strand
GATGTTGTAACTATTTGTGTGTGTGTGTTTGTGTGTGTGTGTGTGTGTGTGTGTGTGTGTGTGTGTGTGTGTGTGTGTGTGTGTGTGTGTGTTTGTGTTTTGGATGCACCGCTCTCTGATTGGCTGACGGTGCAGTTCCCAGACTGTGACATCATCCTGGCCCATATATGGAGGCGTGTGTGGCTGCGTAGTGAAAGCAGACCGATGACTGTTCAGGTTTAATATCAGACAGTTGGTTCTGGTTCAGGTTCAGTTCTGATCCAACAGAAAGAGACAAAAACACACAGCTGCAATAAATCTGCTGTCTGGAATATGATGAGAGACATGATGCAGTTCACTGAGTCACTTCATGCTCTTCTGTCAGTTTAAACCTTTAAGACAGAAATCATCTTTATTCCTGCAACAAACATTTTATAACTTAAAGGAAAACATTTGTGGAGGTAATTTAAGATCAATGTAAGAAGTAAAGAGCAGGATTAATAACAGTTTGCTGTCAGTTGGTTGGAGGTTTAACAGCTGATGGATTTAATCTCTGCAGGAAGTGAAAGTGACTCAGAGACTCACGACTGTTTACAGCCTGATGTTCGTCTGTCCTGTCTGCAGAGCGAAGCCTCGTTTATCAAGCACGACTCATCAGTGTGTCTGTTTATCAGTGGGATGTTTGCAGGCTAACACTCAGCCAACGCTCGGCCAACGTTCGGCATAAACCCTAACCCTGCTGCTGTAGAGGTATAAATTAGGGTGACCAGACGTCCCCGATTTCCGGGGACAGTCCCCGTTTTGGGTGACCTATCCCCGGTCAAAGCTGTCCCTGAAAATGTCCCCGACTTTGACACTGAATGGGGGAAAAATGCCCGCAGACTCAAAAAACAGTTATTACGGTAGCCATTTAACGCATCGCCAGAGAAGACGTCGTATGACGTACAGAAGTTATCAGGACGTACGACCAGACGCAGCAGCGTCAACAACAACAATCTAGAGGCGGCAAAAAGGAAAGAAAAGAAGACCAGCGGTCATAAATGGTATGTTGTGTATGAACTTATTTATTTTGTGTGCAGTAGACTTGGCTGTGTGTGTGTGTGTGTGTGTGTGTGTGTGTGTGTGTGTGTGTGTGTGTGTGTGTGTGTGTGTGTGAGAAGCGATGTAACGTTAAAGTAAGTTGTTTATCTGAATTGAAGACCTAATGTAACTTTATAAAAGTCAGTGGACGTTAACATTATGACAATGTTTTCATATCTGTCATTAGTGACGCTGTAACGTTAACGTTAGCATGAGATTACCAGGTGATGACATTGTATGTGGCCCTGTTTTGGAAGAGGGGGAGGTGGAAGACTGCTTTGGTAACATATGATTTTCCTGTAGGCATAGGAACATGAGACTCTGTTAAAAATAATAAATAAATTAATAATAAATCAATGGTTGACAGTTGTGTGTGTTAGGCTAACTTCTGTATTTTGTGTCGGGCTGTGTGGGTAACTAATGACTGTAGTAGTTATAAATACAGACCATCTGATTAGCTGATGCCCTGAGTCATGTATAATATTAATATACTCATATGTTTTGACTTGGTAATTATTATTAATTACATCTTGATGATATTTACTAGCTACTGGTCTGGCAGCTGTCTTTGCACATGACACTTAACTTTGGAAGAGAGATGTTTTTTCTAAAGTATTATACATTTGTGTTTTGACACTGCTGTTCGCTACTGATACATGATATTGTGGGTGCTGATATTTTGATTTATTAACCAGGTCCTTTTGTGTAATAAAAGCTGGTTAAAATACATGAAAAAGTACTTGTCCCCATTTTTTATTTCATAATGATAATATTTAATGATTTTTCACTGCTGCATTGGAAATGTCCCCGATTTTCATTTCAGAAATCTGGTCACCTTGGTATAAATACATTCAGCGCACACTACTACTACAGTCTACAGTTAGCCAGTTAGGTGAGTTAGCCGCCGAGTTAGCCGCCTAGCTAGCAGCCGAGCTAGCCGCCCAGCTAGCAGCCGAGTTAGCCGCTGAGCTAGCAGCTGAGTTAGCAGCAGAAAGCTTTCAGACCTAGCGTCCATGTTTCTGGTAGAGGTGGTGACTTTGATTGACAGGTGACACTTGGTAGGGGGCGGGGCGCCAGCGGACTCGGCGGCCACTCCCACAGCGTTTTGGAGCAGAGAAACAGGCAGACTTTTACACAACTTTGAAGCCTAATTTCATATATTTGGCGATTTTTTTAATCATTCACATTTGGCAGGGTGGTTAACAACACACTTTACTGTGGTATGTTAAACTCAGAACACATATTTATTCTTACTTTACACGGACTTTAAGGAAAGGAAACCTGACAGGAGACACTAGAGATGTACATATTTACCTTTGTTTGTTATTACAGTGAAGCTCATTTCATTTGAATTCAACTGAACTGAGAGACAAATTAGCAGAAATGAGAGAATATTCTTCCACAAACTTCTTCACCAATATGAAGACTATGAACTGAAATACCTGACAAATGAAAATAAACCTTCTGCACATGTCTGATCTCCAGCTGCAGCCTGACAAACATCAATGAAACAGTTAAATACTTGTTGATCTGCTCGTCATGTTTGAGTTAAAACACACTGATATATATTTATTATTGCTCTTATTGTTGTTGTAGCTGTTATCTCTGTTAGATATTTATAATAAATGTGGTTATTAACATCATTTACTGTTAATATCTGTCTGCTTTGATGTTCTTTGTTTCTTTGTTTTCAGGATAATAAATCAGATGAATGTTAGTGACAGCGAGGAGGAGGAAGTCCTGCTTCCACTGAAACGTTCACTTCATTCCTCACATTCCTCCCATTCTGGCTCTGACTCCAGCTTCCTTTGTTCCAGTAAGACACACATGCACACACATGCATGCACACACACACACACACACACACACACACACTGAGCCAACAACCTGCTTCCTTATTAGGAAACAGAAACTGTGACTGTATTCTATTAGGTGTTTTTAGATGCCTCCTACAGGACGCAGGCGGTAAAACAGACACAACTCACAGCTTCTTAAGTGCTAATCGTGAGTCACGCTTCTTTTATTATTAGCACGCTCCGTCTGGGAGAACCGGGCCAGAGCAGAGACACACACACAGATCCTCAGCTGCAGGTTTTTGCAAATCTAAAATGATGTTTTTGCATACCCTGCATCTTCCTCAGAGTTAAACTAAACACCTTTATCATCATATTCATCACTGGTGTGATTTCCCTCTGCATTCCTTTATGATTCCTGGCTGTGTGTGTTACTTACTCTATCTCCACATAGTGAACACAGGAAGTGTTGATTCACCGATTCATGCAACGTCCTATAAAAGCCTGCGTATGAAGACGTCTACGTGCGCCCCCCCGACAGCACCACAGCCCCCCGTGCGTGGGGAGTGAGGGCCCGTTCATCGCTGCTTGCAGCTTTAATTGTTTTTGTAGTTTTTCGCAGATCAGAAGTTAGAATTACAAACTCCAAAATGAGCTTTGACAAGTTGTTAATTACAGTTTACAGTCTGATGATTGACTGATCGATCCCGGACGAGCCCCCAAAAGATTGTGACGACCATCGTTTGAATCACTCATACCCCTTTTCCACAAAAGCAGTTCTGGTGCTGGTTCACAGCCGACTGTGAACCAGCTGAGAACCAATGAGCTTTCCCACTGCTCTGTGTTTAGGGAGCCACGTCATTACGTCACTGTTTAGTCAGTTACGTCGCTGCTTTCACATAAAGACCCACATCAACTTCGAAGCAACAATAATAATACGAAGAAGAAGAAGAAGCAACAACAACGATGGCAGGCTAGCATTTGTACAGCTGTTGCTCTACGAGGCTTCATTAGCATCCAAACACGGCAGATACAACGAGTTTGTGCTTCTCAACAGGTTCCGAAAACCGGTTCCAAGTTAAGCACCGGCCCAGAACCAGCACTGGAACTGCTTTGGTTACTGCTACACTTAACCTAAAAGTGGACCGTTTTTTAGAGCTCCCCCTAACCGTCTCTATGGTAACGACCCAGACGATCAGACATAAAGACCAGAGTAACGTTTAGAATTCAAATGAACAAACCAACAATAAATAAATATGTAATTTTATTCTTGCATCATTTCTCTGAGTAACACAGACACTGTTTATCTGTCGGGTCTTAAAGGAGAAACACTTCTTCTTCTTCTGTGTTTTTATAAGAAAACAACAACAAAAACCAACAAAGAAGTTCAAATCTTCTCTCTTACAGGAGCAGAAGTTCATCAAATATTCAAATGTTATTTCCTCATAATACCCTGACACATCAGAGTCACAATGTAATACAAGGCTCCAATATCTCTGTGTGTGTTTATATGTGTGTGTTTATATGTGTGTGTTTATATGTGTGTGTTTATATGTGTGTGTTTGTGTAAAGATTTGAATAAAATACATCTGACACGACCTGCGTGGTAACTGTGTGTGTGTGTGTGTGTTGTGAGTGTGTGTGTGTGTGTGTGTGTGTGTGTGTGTGTGTGTGTGTGGGTGCTCACAGCAGGCAGGGAAACATAATACACAGGA
>NC_084977.1:32694994-32697494 GCF_963691925.1 Scomber scombrus | reverse complement strand
AGGAGATCGCGGGCATCAGGGTGGTTCTCTGTGAGCCACTGGGGAAACTGACTCCAGACTAGCCTCAGGAGGGCTTCATACATGATTTTGTGGAACCTCAGAGATCTATTGTACTTATGGCCACCGACCGATCCCTCAGCCACAGCTCTGGAAGCGCTTCCCAATCACACCCAAGAACATACAGATAGTGTGAAAGACTCCAAGTCTTGGCACAATGTTGGGAAACCTGTCTCTATGTGCCCACAGAATATCTGTAACTTTACAGTAGCCCTCTGGGTGGCCGGGGCATTGATGGTTGGTAGATAGCTGACAACACTGGGAATAACATCAACAGGGTTTGATGCTAAGATGTTGTAACCTGTCCAGCTAGTCTGCATACCAACCATAAGAAGTTCTTCTTCAAAGCATCAGCACAGATATCTGTCTTGACCTCAACATGGACTGTACTTATATAGCTTATATAGCGCCTTTCTAGTCTTTACGACCACTCAAAGCGCTTTACACTACAACTCATTCACCTCATTCACACACATTCCACGCAGGGTGCCAACCTGCACATCAGGAGGAAGCTAACCATTCACTCGCATTCATACACCGTTGGCATAGCAACGGGAGCAACTAGGGGTTAAGTGTCTTGCCCAAGGACACATCGACATGTAGACTGGCCCCTGTAACATAGGATCTAGTTGGAGGACCACACCTAGTTCCCACCGCATACACTGGCAGAGCTGGATACAGAGACTTCATCACGAGCTGGTCTAGGCAGTTCAGGACCGAACATCCGAGGCTGACCTGCTATACCATCGACCCTATGGGATGTTCCACGGCCGGTCAGTGTCTCTTCCAGCCTGTCAATATTTGTCATTTGTATATTTAGCCATTAACCTGCAATACTTGTCTTAATGTATGTGATAAACTGGGAACAAGTCATTCATCTTTTAATGTAAATTCCATAAAAGTGGGGACCTGATATAAATGATATGTGGTGGATATGTATTAAGGACCCTTTGAACTATCTCAAAATGCTTAAAATGATGAATAACAACTTTTTCTAGAAAAATTAAAACCTTCAACAGCCTAGGGGTAATAGTACATTACATGTTTCTGTCTATGTCTGATATAACACTGAAAATCACCCCCCCCCCCCCCTCCAAATCAGATAATATGGGTAAATGATACATTTTCTGAATCCTTAGGGTCATGCCAGTATTTCAGTGTTTGGATTTAGTGTCTCTGATGTTCCCTGGTGCCACAGGATTAAAAGACAAAAGATGACTTAGGCGGAAATGGCAGGAAAATGTGTGTGATTAAAAGTTTGAAGAGCTCCAGGGTCGGCTGTACTTATCCAAAATGTTCACAGAAGGATTTAAATGAAAGCCCAGAGTCTCCCCTTTAAAATGATACCAAACAAAATAAAATATTCCAATATGTCCAATATAGAGTTTCAGCTGTCAGTGTTCTGCTTGATTTATTCACATTATTTTCTCAACCTTAGTTTAGATGATGTGTGATGACTCAAACAGCTACTCTTGTCATCATACATCATTGAACGGCTTCCAGAAGAGGTTTGGTAGCCTTTGCCACTTTTTCGGTAACGGTTTCCATATTTTGAGGCCCTGGCTCACGATCTATCTCTCTAAATGGATTAAAAGCAGAAATTTGATGCTGAGTCCACAAAAAAAGAATGTGTGAAGTTATTCATACGTTTATTTTCATGTTTTAACCCTTTAAATATAAAATAAACCACATGGACACTAAACAACATCACTGAGTCTTAAATTCTATTTTTAAATATTTTCTGACCTTTGAACCTTTAAAGAGAAAGAAGATGAAAACAAGTGAAAGATAAATGAGCGGTCAGACTGATTGTGTGTCAGAGTCATGAGACCTTCACACAGCGGGGGTCAAACATGGCCGCCGGTCATGTGTGTGTGTGTGTGTGTGTGTGTGTGTGTGTGTGTGTGTGTGTGTGTGTGTGTGTGTGTGTGTGTGTTATGGATCACATGACGCTTCTCTTCATGTTGCTGAGGAGCTGTTATTGTCTCCAACAGAGTCTCAGTGTTTCTCTGCTCAATATAAAACATGCTGGTTATATGAACTCTGCACAGCATCGCCCCACAATGCCTCCTTTATGCCCCCCTAACCCTACACCCCCCCCCCCCCCCCCCCCCCCACACACACACACCCCTCCATGCTCGGCCTGCAGGCGCTGACACAGAGCTGCACGCTACCCCCCCCCCCCCCCCCCCTCCTTGTTCCTACGAGGTGTTTCCCTTTAAAAAAACACACAGGAGACCCGACCAGGAGGGAGTCCCGTTGCTAGGCAACAACACAACATAACACAGTCCAGGTGATCAGATGTTTGAGCCTCTGATCAATAATTCAGATGTTTTCTTCCAGCAGTGAAACATGTGCTGTTACAGCTCAGGTACTACAGTCAAGTACTAGTACCTCTAACAGTACTACAGTCAAGTACAAGTACCTCAAACAGTACTACAGT
>NC_084977.1:32677494-32687494 GCF_963691925.1 Scomber scombrus | reverse complement strand
CCCCTCAGGATCTCTCTCCCACCAGACATTCACACTTCTGACTCTGTCTCCACCTTTAAATCCCGCCTGAAAACGCTCCTATTCAGAGTCTCACACTAACTATGCATCACGTTCTTGTTTATTTGTTGTACTGATGCTTTATAGTCACATTCATATTTATTCTTTATCTTTGCACTAAATGTTACCTGTTTATATTGTTTGATGTACTGTTGTTGTGTTTTATGTGCTTTGTAAGGCGCCTTTAAATAAAATGCATTATTAAACTCAGGTGAGTCTCAGGTTGAGCTGAACATGAAGACGATCTGACAGGGAAGAGCTGAAGAAGAGCAGTATATATATATATATATATAGGACTAACAGGGAACTAATGATGATGATGAGGGCCAGCTGAGGAAGAGGGGAAACACAGGTGAGGGGAATGAGGTGATAACGAGAAGAGGAGGGAAGAGATCTGGAATGACACAATAAAACCAGATGAATAGAAAATAAACAAAAGTAGACTACAAGTAGTACACACAGCTGACTTCAGAGGTTTAGAGGAAACATTTTCATCTTTGTCTCTGAGACATGATGAGAGATGTTTTCTGTTTAACCTTCCTGTCGTCCTCCTGGGTCAAATTTACCCGCCTGTCTTGACTGTTCCTTCTTTCCTCCCTTCCATCTGTCCTTCCTCCATCCCCCTTTTTTCCTTCCTTCCTTCCTTCCTTCCTTCTTTCCTCCCTCCTTCTCTCTTTCTTTCCTCCCCCTACCTTCCTCCCTTCCTCTTTCCTCTGTCCTTCTTCCCTTCCTTCCTCTCTTCCTCTTTCCCTTTCTCCCTCCCTCCCTCCCTCCCTCCCTCCTTCCTTCTTTCCTCCGTCCTTCCTTCCTTCCTTTCCTTCCTCCCTTCCTTCTTTCTTCTGTCCTTCTTTCCTGCCTCCCTCCTACCTACCTTCCTTCCTTCTTTCCTTTCCTCCCTTCCTTTCTTCCTCCCTTCCTTCTTTCCTTTCCTCCCTTTCTTCCTTCCTCCCTCCATTCCTTCCTTCTTCCTCCCTCCCTTCCTTCCTCCCTCCTTCCCTTCCTTCCTTTCCTTCTCTCTTCCTTCCTTCCTTGACTCGAGGACAACAGGAGGGTTAAAGGACCAGTTTCAATATTAAGATGATATGAAACTAAACTAACGTAGATGATGAATGTTCAGTCTTCATTCTGCTCTGTGTGGTTTTATTAATCTGGTCTAGTTTTATACCTCAGACATTCAGAAGGAAGAAGAAGAAGAAGATCATCACTAAGACTCCAGACAGTGGCTCAATCATAGCTGATGAACAGCTGATGGAGGATCTCACATATACGTTAAAGATGAAGGAAGGATTATTTATAAGAGGCTGAAAATGATCCACATATAAACACAGACAGGCAGGAGTAATGATCCAGTCATCTACCAACATACAGACTCTTCTTCTCTGTTACTCCTTCACTCTGAGGTAAATGTTTTATATAGTTAATAAATAAACTAACTCTGCTGAATCCTGTTTTCCTCTCAACATAACAACACAACTCAGATGCATAAACGTTGACGCCGATGCTGCTGTGACTCATTGTGATTATTATATTTAGTATTTCATTGAAGGACTTGTTGTTGTTGTGCTTTGAGTTGAATCCTCCCTGCCTCTGAGGTGCAGCTCTGTACGTGTGGAGCCGTGCGTCACTCACACAGGCCCGCTGTTCCCCTCTGAGCTCTGAGCTCACTGGTATTTCCTCGCAGGGAAAAAATGCTGAATCTCCCGCCTGCGTTTTTCCCGCGGGACCTGAACGCAGCGCGGCCTCCGCTCATACTTTCCTGACTGATGACATCAACTCACGGCCTCCTCAGATTAGCCTGTAGGTCAGAGAGATTACCCCCCCCCCTCACCTGACCCCAGCTAACGGGAACCCCACCCGTCTGACCTACGAGGGAGCGCTTGTTTTCCCTCCCTGGCTGCTTTCTGACTCATTGCTGACATTATTAGTCGGCTCCAATACGCCCAAACACAAAGTAAAGGCTGCTATTGTTTTCCAGGGAATCCCCCCCCACCCACCACCTCTGCACACACACACACACACACACACACACAGTCATGCACACACACATGCATGCACACACGCACACACACTGCTGCATCGTGACTGCTGCCTTTGTTCTGCAGTGACTGTGTTTCCATATAAGGAAACACAGCTTCTGATGAGGCTCAGTGCTGCTGATTAGTGTTCAGTGCATCCATGTGTGTGTGTGTGTATGTGTGTGTGTGTGTGTGTGTGTGTGTGTGTGTGTGTGTGTGTGTGTGTGTGTGTTAGGGTGTTAGGGTGTTATTATTTGTAGAGTCGAGATGGTTTCATTTTCAGCTTTTAGTGATTTTCTGTTATTGAGATTTTATTCTGATATTAAACTTTAGAAACATGAGGTTTGTAGAAGTTCTGCAAGTCAAAAGTCAGCGTGGGTTCAACCTGCTGTTATAACTGCTGCTGTAGTCTTGGTTGCTAAGGCGGTTGCTAAGGTGTCTCCACAGCTCCAGCATGTACGGATGGTTGTGAGAAGTTGGGATAGAGGGTGACGTGGGAGAGTCAGTCCCGTGACGGATTTAAAAAAAGAGACAGGAGGTAAAACAGCCTGTTAATAGACAGAGGCTGAACTAAGGCGCTGCATAAAGGACCAGTAGAAGAGTTTTTATTCCAGAAGAGATTATGGAGAAATAATTGTGCTGAATATATATATAATATCAGCACCTCCAAATCTGAGTCCATGGTCCTCAGCCGGAAAAGGGTGGAGTGAACTCTCCGGGTCGGGGATGAGATCCTGCCCCAAGTGGAGGAGTTCAAGTATCCGTCGTGGTGAAGAGGGAGCTGAGCCGAAAGGCAAAGCTGTGGATTTACCAGTCGATCTTCGTTCCTACCCTCACCTATGGTCATGAGCTTTGGATAGTGACCGAACGAACGAGATCGCGGGTACAAGCGGCTGAAATGAGCTTCCTCCGTAGGGTGGCTGGGCTCTCCCTTAGAGATAGGGTGAGAAACTTGGTCATCCGGGAGGAGCTCGGAGTAGACCCGCTGCTCCTCTGCGTTGAGAAGAGCCAGATGAGGTGGCTCGGGCATCTAGTTAGGATGCCTCCCGGGTGAGGTGTTCAGGGCCCGTCCCACCGGTAGGAGACCCCGGGATCTCCTACGCCTCGGGATCCCCCAGGAAGAGCTGGACGAAGTGGCTGGGGAGAGGGAAGTCTGGGTTTCCCTGCTTAGGCTGCTGCCCCCGCGACCCGACCCCGGATAAAGCGGTAGAAGATGGAAGGAACTGTGCTGAATATGAAGTTGCATCAGTGTGTGATCTTGTAAAGGTCTAAAGGTCATGCAACATTATTTCTACAGTTGTTTTGTTAATATTTTCTTATTTAAATTAAAGCTTTTAAAAATGTTCCTCTCATTTCTTCATCATATCATCAGTGAATGTTTTTGGTATTTAAGATGATTAATGACTTTTACTCTTGACAATAATGTGACTTTAAACATGATGTCATATCTTTAATATCTGAACTTGATTAGTTTGGATGAGGAGAAACAACACAAACATTAATAAAACATAATAGTAATAATAATAATATTTAAGGGATAATTCCACATTTTCTTAAAAACAGAATTTTTTAAGTTTTATTTCTTTTCTTGAATTTTTCTTTTCTTACATTTTACATGTCTGGTTTTATAACTTTTAATGTTCTGCCCCATATGAAGAACTTTATAGTGCAGCTGTGAATAAATATTAATATATAATTATTCTACATTTATAAATAACTTATGTTGCATTGCTGCAGGAAAACACACTGATGCTGGAAGATGAGGTCATCACACAGCAATGTAATCTGACATCAGCTGAGGAGAGAATGCATGATGTCACACACACACACACACACACACACACACACACACACACACACACACACACACACACACACACACACACACACACACACACACACACACACATGCTGGGTCAGCTGATGTGTTCTGGGAAGTGCTGAGCGTCTGTGGGAAACAGAGAGCGGGAGAAGGAGCTGATCTCATGTGATTGGTGAGTCAGCAGCAGATGACATCATCCCCTCCCCTCACCCTGCCACGGGATTGGATGAGTCAAAGAGTGAGGCGGGCTCTGCCGGCCAATCAGAGGAGGGGGCTGAGGACGGAGGGAGAGAGGATCACATGATGTCACTTTCACCTCGATCTGTGGCACAGAGAAATAAAACATTACTCGCTTCTGTTTATGCATCATCTTCATCATCATCATCATCATCAGCATCATCTTCATCATTAGATTCATTTTCATCATATTCATAATCATCTTCATCATCATATTCATAATCAGCATCATCTTCATCTTCACCATGGCCTCTGTCACCATGACGATGACAGAATAACCTGATGACATCACCTGATGACATCCCATGTAAACATACAAACACACGGTGAAGCTGTCACATGACCTCTGACCTCTGACCTCTCAGCAGCAGTTTTGAGCTTATATTAAACACACTGATGCATCCTGACTGAGTTTATCTGTTTATCTGTTTATTTAAACAGCTGATAGAAAGGAGGATCGTCATGGTAACGGTACAAACATCCTGTTTTCTTTATAAACGTCTCAGTGAGAGTTTCCTGCTGACTCAGGTGAGCTCACACACACACACACACACACGCACACACACACACACACACACACACACACACACACACACACACACACACACACACACACACACACACACACACACACAAAGCCAGATTAAATAAATATGTTTTCACATCTCTTACAGCTTTATGTAGTATTCCATCACTTTGAAGCATAATACCTTCATGTTTTTCGTGTTTTTATTCTAATCTTTAAATGAACACTGACTAGTTTCTCTGTGTGAATAAAGGAGAAGAAGGAGGAGATGTTATTATGATATTTCATGTTCAGGTTTCAGCTCTGTGTGTGTAGTGTTTGTAGGAGTTGTGTTTAACAGATGTGTTTGTGTGTGTTATTTATGACGGAGGGACACTCCCCGCTCCCCGCTGCTGTTCCCAGGCCTCTCTCTCTCGCTCTCCTCTGTCTCTCTCAGCCTCGCTCGCCCCTCTCTCTGCTTTTCTCACCGTCTCTCTTCCTTCTTTCTCACAGCTCGACGTCATGTGATACTGGGCACCCTGCCGGCTCCCACACACACACACACACACACACACACACACACACACACACACACACACACACACACACACACACACACACACAGTGTTGGGTTTCTTCATGTTTGTTGTGTAACGATCAGACTGACGGCAGCTTTCTACTGAGCTCTTCTACTGCAACATCTCAGATTACTGCAGTAAAAGTCAAAGTACTACAATGAAAAATACTCAGCTGCAAGTAAAAGTACTGCAGTAAAATGTAGTTAAAGTTTCAGAAGTAAAAGTACTGATTATGTATTATATGCATTTTGCAGTAGTAGTATCAGCAGTAGTAGTATTTTGCAGAAGTTGTATTTAGTAGTAGTATTTTGCAGTAGTAGTATTTTGCAGTAGTAGTAGTATTTTGCAGTAGTAGTATCAGTAGTAGTATTTTGCAGTAGTAGTATCAGTAGTAGTATTTTGTAGTAGTAGTATTTTGCAAGAGTAGGAGTACTTTGCAGTAGTAGTAGTATTTTGCAGTAGTAGTATCAGCAGTAGTAGTATTTTACAGTAGTAGTATTTTGCAGTAGTAGTTTCAGTAGTAGTAGTAGTATTTTGCAGAAGTAGTAGTATTTTGCAGAAGTAGTATTTTGCAGTAGTATTTTGCAGTAGTAGTATTTTGCAGCAGTAGTAGTATTTAGCAGTAGTAGTATTTTGCAGAAGTAGTATTTAGCAGTAGTAGTAGTATTTTGCAGCAGTAGTAGTATTTAGCAGTAGTAGTATTTTGCAGTAGTAGTATTTTGCAGCAGTAGTAGTATTTTGCAGCAGTAGTAGTATTATTAGGGGTCGGGGTCTCAGGATCAGGACGGACCAGAAGGACGAGCTGTCCCTGGGGGGGGGGGTTAGGGTTGGGGGGGGGGGGCAGTGACCTCAGGCAGTAACGGCAACTGAAGGTTATCAGACAGGATGTGAGAGTACGGAAGCCTGCAGGGATCAGAGTCAGAATACCTGCTGCTGCTGTGACATCACATAAAACATACAGTTCAACTTCCTGAACATTAAAACAATAACGACCAAAACATGCTCTTTGGTTTGGTTCAGTATCTTCAAACAGAATAACAGAATAACAACGGGTGCAGTGTGTTTATTAACGGTTTTATTAAAAAATGTTCAAATTTAACGTTACAGAAAATAAAATGACGACATAAAAGTGACATCGAACCAAACAGTAACTATAGACATATAAATATAAACAGGCTGCACACAGGATGTCTAAATGGTGTAACCATAAAAACTTTGTACCAAATAATTCAACTTGCTTAAAAACAGTAAATAGTCAATAAAACACCATATCAACTAGTTTGGCATGATCTTACATTATAAATTTATATTAAATAACTCTGGTTACCATGGAGATCAGGAAACATTTAACATAGAAACTAGTTTGTAGGTTTACTCTTGAAGCACCTGAACGTTCTTCTCTCTGTAAATGTTGGAAAGATAAATAAATATTTGACTCTCCAGGAAGTCATAAAGTAAATTTAAACAAACATTAAAGTGACTGAGTGTAACAGAGAAAGAGGAAGAGGATGATAAAGGAAACAGAGTGGGAGCTGAACATCGTGTGTTTCTGCAGGAATCTCTCCTAAAATATGCAAAACCAGCCGACTGCAGGGAGACACCTTTACCTGGACCTGTATGCAAATCCCCCCCCTCCTCCACCCCCCCCCCCCCCCCCTCCGCCCCCAGGCACTCCCTTCTCTATGACTCAGACTGGCCTCAAACATAAAGCTGATATTTGCATGTTTTCTAAAGGAGGAGATGATCTTTCCTCTGCAGCTGCTGATGAATGACTCAGAGTTCTCCACATTAACTTAAACATCAGAAACGTATATTCTCTCTACGGCCGCCGTGTGTTTGAAGACGTTGAGCATAAACCAACATGTGGAGGACGAGCTGCACTCAGTGACTCAGTGTGTTTAATCACAGTCAACAAAACGTTTGACCTTTTAAAAGCTGCAGAGGAAGAAGTGTCGATGCAGCAGCAGCAGAAGAAGAACAATGATCAGCAGGTGAAAGAGTTCAGCAGCGTAACAGAGATGTCAACGACAGATAAGAAACACTCGAATAAACAGTTTCATGTTGGACTGATTGAAGAGATTTGAACTGTGTCGACTCCTCTGATACGACTGCTGATAACTGAGTCTGCAGGCGGGGGGCAATGGGGGGGGGGGGTAACTTTTAGTTTTTATTTGTACATCATCCGATACTGAGTTTGGGTCAGAGACTAATAAGTGTTGGTAAGATGATGAATTCATAAATCAGTTAAACTAGATTTAAAAGCAGCATCAGGTTTGTTAAAATGTACATTTAGTATTTTTGTTGGTTTTACAGGAGATAAATTCAGACTGAACTCAGCGGCTCCGCAGCAAGACATCATGGATGTCTGAGTTACGCCCAGTTCAATATAATCAATATATTAAAGTTTGTTGGTTCTATATCATTTGAAATGATATTTGAACCATTTTTTACCAAATGTAAGACTGAATGCTCCTGAAAATGTCAAATGGTGTAACCACAAAAGAATGATACATATTACATAGTTTATCCACCAAAGAGGGGGTTAGGGTTAGGAAGAGGAGAAAGAAAGAAAGAAAGAAAGAAAGAAAGAAAGAAAGAAAGAAAGAAAGAAAGAAAGAAAGAAAGAAAGAAAGAAAGGAAGGAGGAAGAGGAGAGAGAAAGAGAAGTAAAGTACAAGTACCTCAAACTGTACTACAGTAAAGTATAAGTACCTCAAACTGCACTACAGTAAAGTACAAGTACCTCAAACTGTACTGCAGTAAAGTACAAGTACCTCAAACTGTACTACAGTAAAGTACAAGTACCTCAAACTGTACTACAGTAAAGTACAAGTACCTCAAACTGCACTACAGTAAACTACAAGTACTTCAAACTGTACTACAGTAAAGTACAAGTACCTCAAACTGTACTGCAGTAAAGTACAAGTACCTCAAACTGTACTACAGTAAAGTACAAGTACCTCTAACTGTACTGCAGTAAAGTACAAGTACCTCAAACTGTACTGCAGTAAAGTACAAGTACCTCTAACTGTACTACAGTAAAGTACAAGTACCTCAAACTGTACTACAGTAAAGTACAAGTACCTCTAACTGTACTACAGTAAAGTACTAGTACCTCTAACTGTACTACAGTATAGTATAAGTACCTCTAACAGTACTACAGTAAAGTACTAGTACCTCTAACAGTACTACAGTAAAGTACAAGTACCTCAAACAGTACTAAAGTAAAGTACTAGTACCTCTAACAGTACTACAGTAAAGTATAAGTACCTCTAACAGTACTACAGTAAAGTACTAGTACCTCTAACAGTACTACAGTAAAGTATAAGTACCTCTAACAGTACTACAGTAAAGTATAAGTACCTCTAGCTCTTTAATGCTGAGGAAGCTTGGTTCATTTTATCAGTAACACTTTCTACCATCACTTCCTCTTTTCTCTCTGAAGTCTCTGTCATCACATCAGGAGGAAACGTTTGTGTTTGTTGAGATGCAACATGTTTTGGTTTCTTCGTTTCCTGAATTCTTTGCTGCGAGGAAACGTTTCACAGAGGAGACGCGGTGTGCTCGACTGCAGGAAGCTGAGGTTTGATCAAAGAGAAACGTGATCTGAGATTCTACTAAAGTAACAGGAAGTGATGATTCCTCCTGTTCATACTGACCATTAGAAGATCCCTTCATCATGTTTACAATTAGTCATTTAGACGCTTTTATCCAAAGTGACTTACAAGGGAGAATAACATTTAAGCTACATTGCAACAGAGACATTAATGTGACAATAAATAAATAAATAAATACTGCTAAGTAGTGGTAAGTTAAGAGAGGAGGAACTCTCTGCAGAGCTTCTTACAGACAGAGAGGGAGGCCCCTGCTCTGGTCGTTTTTAGCAGCTCTGCAGATGAGAATAACCTGGATTGCCGTGGTCGTACGGTCGGCAACATGTGCTCTTACAAGAGCATTTAAGTAGGTGGGAGCGTTCCCAACAATCACTCTGTAGGCAGAAGAGACTTGAACTTGATGTGAGCAGCTGCAGGTGACCAGTGGAGCTGGATAAGGCTGGTTTTGGCTGGTTGAACACCAGTCGCACCGCTGCATTCTGCATCAGTTTACATTTACACTGGAAGTGATGGAGGACTAAATCCACTGTCCTCCTCCTGTGGAAACATGGATTTAAAAGTTGTTTCCAATTGCTAACACACTAACACACTAAAATGACATCAAGTATTTTTATAAAACCAGACTAGTATACTCACTGGGAACACTGGGAACACTGGGAACAGTTAAATCAGTATCTCTCTCTGCAGATATCTGCTCTGATCTCTTTCAGTGTGAAACCGCAGCGACATTAAACAAAATGTTTCTGTGTGCAGGAAGTTTATCTGTTAGGATCTCTGAGCTTTACTCTGAACTGTGTGTGTGTGTGTGTGTGTGTGTGTGTGTGTGTGTGTGTGTGTGTGTGTGTGTGTGTGTGTGTGTGTGTGTGTGTGTGTGTGTGTGTGTGTGTGTGTGTGTGTGTGACATGATTCGTCCTACTTGGTTCCTAATTTGGAAAAAGCTGATATCTGGGTCATAGGATAAAGTTGGCTGGGAAATGTGACCTAAGATGTGTGTGTGTGTGTGTGTGTTTTTGTGTGTGTGTGTGTGTGTGTGTGTGTGTGTGTGTGTGTGTGTGTGTGTGTGTGTGTGTGTGTGTGTGTGTGCAGCAGCTGCTCAGCGCCTGCAGCAGAAGAAGGAGGCAGCTTTCTAGGAACAGTCAGAGCTGCAGCAGGTTGATGACAGCAGGCGCATTC
>NC_084977.1:32662494-32664994 GCF_963691925.1 Scomber scombrus | reverse complement strand
AGAAGAATCAGAACCAGCAGAACCCTTCATCATGTCAGCGGTCGTATCAGAGCAGCTGCACTGAGTCACGAATAAACAGGAAACACTTTGATGTGAAGTTACACGCTAAAAAACATCTTTCAATCATATTCCAGCCTGCAGCAGCCGATCCATCTATCTATCCCCTTCCTCCATCCCCCTTTCTTCCTTCCATCCTCCCTTCCTTCCTCCCTTCCTTCTTTCCTCTGTCCTTCTTTCTTTCTTTCCTTCCTTCCTTCCTTCCTTCCTTCCTTCCTTCCTTCCTCCCTCTCCTTCCTCCCTTCCTTCTTTCCTCTGTCCTTCTTTCTTTCTTTCCTTCCTTCCTTCCTTCCTTCCTTCCTTCCTTCCTTCTTTCCTTTCCTCCTTCCCTCCTTCCTTCCTTCCTTCATTCCTCCCTCTCCTTCCTCCCTTCCTTCTTTCTTCTGTCCTTCTTCCTTCCTTCCTTCCTTCCTTCCTTCCTTCCTTCCTTCCTTCCTTCCTCCTTCCCTCCCTCCTTTCCTTCCTTCTTCCTTCCTTCCTTCCGTCCTTCCTTCCTTCCTTCTTCCTTCCTACTTTCCTTCCTTTTTACTCCTTCCCTTCCTTCTTCCCTCCTTCCTTCCTTCCTTCTTTCCTTCTTCCTTCCTACTTTCCTTCCTTTTTACTCCTTCCCTTCCTTCCTTCCTTCCTCTTCTTTGTTTGTTTGTTTCTTTCTTTCTATCTTCCTGCTGGTTTCAGTCACAGTTTAAATGCTTTGGGAGGAAATCTAACAGTTGATCTCGGTGCTTTTTGCTTAACGTCTCTGACAGAGTGTGAAATGTTTCTCAGCAGGTCAAAGTCCTGAAACCCGTCAGCTGCTGCCGGTGAGGTCGCTGCAGGGGGGGGGAGAGAGTTTATAAAAGACACAAACATCCGTCAGAGTCACAATGCAGAGAAATGATGAAATATAGAAAAGCAGCTTTATTTATTTATTATTTATTAAATAAATTTCAGTTTCTGAGGGTTTATTGTAATTAATGTGTCTAAATTTCTCTGAAACAAGCAGCTCAGATCTGTTCATGTTGCTGGTTGTTTCTCGGTCGGTCTCATCGGAGGAGGTCAGGTCTCCTCTCTTTAATGGGGGGGGGGTGTCAAGGGGGTGTCAAGGGGGGTCAAGGGGGGTCAAGGGGGGTCAAGGGGGAGAGACGGTGACAAACTTTGACACCTGACCAGCTGAAGTTTTTCACTCCTTAAAAACAAAGAAACAAACTGAGATGTGAGTCAGAGAATAAACAGAAGCATCATGGACCTCGTTAGGCTGAGCTTAACGAGGTTAAACTACGCTCAGGTGTGAAGGAGGTAACGAGGCTTCACCTTCATACATTATACAGGTCTACTCTACTCTGATAGTACCTGGAGAGGTTCCAAGCGAGCCGAGCCGATACTAAATGTGACGTCATCAGACTGCCGGCCGCTGAGCACGACGTCCAACACAAGAATCAAACCCGCCATTTTTAAGTCAAAGTCAAAGTCGGCTTTATTATCAATTTCTTCACATGTTTAGACTACAAAGGAATGGAGGAGACGTTTCTCACTAGATGTTTCCTAACACTAAAGAGTTAACATTGAAGTGCACAACAGATAAGACTTTTACTAATAGAACAAAAATAGAATAAATAGACAGTAAGATAAATTAAGATTTAGGAATCCTGGTGTATGAAACTGAAATACCAGCAACAATAGTTACAGCACGTTTCATGCGAGTTTAACAAGTACTCCATCGCCTCCATCGCCTCCATCATTTATGTGTTTGTGTCGCGTAGAAAACAAAGTCACGGCAGTTTAACGCAGCGTTGCTATGACGACCCCGCTCACGTTGAGGAGGAACTATAGCAATGGAAAAGGTTCCTGGTACCAAAACTGAGCCGAGTCGAGCCGAGTAGAGTAGAGCTAGAACTGTATAGTGGAAATGCACCTTTAGAAGTTCTGCGTGGAGGGAACGCGTTGCTCTGTAATTCACCGCCATGCCGCTAGGGGGCGTGGCTTTGGGGTTGGAGCTCATCGATATTGAAGAACAAATGATTTTATTGCAAATGTTGAGGTGCAGGCGACAGAAAAGACGTTTGCGGAGGTCTGTAGAAAGAAAACGGAAAAAGCAACTGCCGGAGGAACTGACGTTGTGATCGGACCAATCACAGCCCGTGATGCGTAGTTAGGATTTTTTGGAGGTGCACGTCAGGCTAGAAGTATAAATCAAGCTTTAAACTGTCAGTGAATGGAGGTCGATGCAGAGTCCTAACAAGGTTAATGAGAGTTTCAGACGCTGCTGCAGCTACTCGGTTCTTCAGTCTGCCATCGCCCCCTACAGGCTGGAATGCCCCCTACAGGCTGGAATGCCCCACCCCCCCACCCCCCCTACAGGCTGGAATGCCCCCCCCCCCCCATCCCCCCCTCTGAGTGACATAACTTTTAATTAATATGACAGACGATGATGGAAGCTACGACAGTCTCAGCTGCACTCGAACGT
>NC_084977.1:32657494-32659994 GCF_963691925.1 Scomber scombrus | reverse complement strand
GTATTACGGTAAAGTACTGCAGTATTATGAGTGATGTAGTATGCAGTATTACAGTAAAAGTACTGCAGTATTATAGTGATGTAGTATGCAGTATTACGGTAAAGTACTGCAGTATTATGAGTGATGTAGTATGCAGTATTACAGTAAAGTACTGCAGTATTATGAGTGATGTAGTATGCAGTATTACAGTAAAAGTACTGCAGTATTATAGTGATGTAGTATGCAGTATTACGGTAAAGTACTGCAGTATTATGAGTGATGTAGTATGCAGTATTACGGTAAAGTACTGCAGTATTATGAGTGATGTAGTATGCAGTATTACAGTAAAAGTACTGCAGTATTATGAGTGATGTAGTATGCAGTATTACAGTAAAGTACTGCAGTATTATGAGTGATGTAGTATGCAGTATTACAGTAAAGTACTGCAGTATTATGAGTGATGTAGTATGCAGTATTACAGTAAAGTACTGCAGTATTATGAGTGATGTAGTATGCAGTATTACAGTAAAAGTACTGCAGTATTATAGTGATGTAGTATGCAGTATTACAGTAAAGTACTGCAGTATTATAGTGATGTAGTATGCAGTATTACAGTAAAGTACTGCAGTATTATAGTGATGTAGTATGCAGTATTACAGTAAAGTACTGCAGTATTATAGTGATGTAGTATGTAGTATTACAGTAAAAGTACTGCAGTATTATAGTGATGTAGTATGCAGTATTACAGTAAAAGTACTGCAGTATTATAGTGATGTAGTATGCAGTATTACAGTAAAAGTACTGCAGTATTATAGTGATGTAGTATGCAGTATTACAGTAAAGTACTGCAGTATTATGAGTGATGTAGTATGCAGTATTACAGTAAAAGTACTGCAGTATTATGAGTGATGTAGTATGCAGTATTACAGTAAAGTACTGCAGTATTATAGTGATGTAGTATGTAGTATTACAGTAAAAGTACTGCAGTATTATAGTGATGTAGTATGCAGTATTACAGTAAAAGTACTGCAGTATTATAGTGATGTAGTATGCAGTATTACAGTAAAGTACTGCAGTATTATGAGTGATGTAGTATGCAGTATTATAGTAAAAGTACTGCAGTATTATAGTGATGTAGTATGCAGTATTACAGTAAAAGTACTGCAGTATTATAGTGATGTAGTATGCAGTATTACAGTAAAGTACTGCAGTATTATGAGTGATGTAGTATGCAGTATTACAGTAAAAGTACTGCAGTATTATAGTGATGTAGTATGCAGTATTACAGTAAAAGTACTGCAGTATTATGAGTGATGTAGTATGTAGTATTACAGTAAAGTACTGCAGTATTATAGTGATGTAGTATGCAGTATTACAGTAAAAGTACTGCAGTATTATAGTGATGTAGTATGCAGTATTACAGTAAAGTACTGCAGTATTATGAGTGATGTAGTATGCAGTATTACAGTAAAGTACTGCAGTATTATAGTGATGTAGTATGCAGTATTACAGTAAAGTACTGCAGTATTATGAGTGATGTAGTATGCAGTATTACAGTAAAAGTACTGCAGTATTATGAGTGATGTAGTATGCAGTATTACAGTAAAGTACTGCAGTATTATAGTGATGTAGTATGCAGTATTACAGTAAAGTACTGCAGTATTATGAGTGATGTAGTATGCAGTATTACAGTAAAGTACTGCAGTATTATAGTGATGTAGTATGCAGTATTACAGTAAAGTACTGCAGTATTATGAGTGATGTAGTATGCAGTATTACAGTAAAGTACTGCAGTATTATAGTGATGTAGTATGCAGTATTATAGTAAAAGTACTGCAGTATTATGAGTGATGCAGTATGTAGTATTACAGTTAAAGTACTGCAGTATTATAGTGATGTAGTATGCAGTATTACAGTAAAAGTACTGCAGTATTATAGTGATGTAGTATGCAGTATTACAGTAAAGTACTGCAGTATTATGAGTGATGTAGTATGCAGTATTACAGTAAAGTACTGCAGTATTATAGTGATGTAGTATGCAGTATTACAGTAAAAGTACTGCAGTATTATGAGTGATGTAGTATGCAGTATTACAGTAAAAGTACTGCAGTATTATAGTGATGTAGTATGCAGTATTACAGTAAAGTACTGCAGTATTATAGTGATGTAGTATGCAGTATTACAGTAAAGTACTGCAGTATTATAGTGATGTAGTATGCAGTATTACAGTAAAAGTACTGCAGTATTATAGTGATGTAGTATGCAGTATTACAGTAAAGTACTGCAGTATTATAGTGATGTAGTATGCAGTATTACAGTAAAGTACTGCAGTATTATGAGTGATGTAGTATGCAGTATTACAGTAAAGTACTGCAGTATTATAGTGATGTAGTATGCAGTATTACAGTAAAGTACTGCAGTATTATAGTGATGTAGTATGCAGTATTACAGTAAAAGTACTGCAGTATTATAGTGATGTAGTATGCAGTATTACAGTAAAGTACTGCAGTATTATAGTGAT